>NW_019385186.1:129663-314890 GCF_000671375.1 Centruroides sculpturatus
ACAGTTTATTTCTTACGCGCTGTTTTCTACTTTTGTTAATATTAAATTTCCTGAAGTTAAGAAGAAAAAAATAAACAAATGTTCCGTTTTTATTTACAAGCAACTTAATACTAAATTGAACAATTGTAAAGAGCTTTCGACATTCTTCACTTAAGCATTATTTTATTATTGGTAACACGTACTTTGAGGAAATTGTCCAGATAGAAATTCAATGATTCAAACAACGTTCTAATTTCTAAAGAAATATTTGAAATAATTTTATTTTTAAACACGATTAATTAACTATGAAAGTAATCATTTAGAACAACAAACTAAATATTCTTATTCTACGAATTTTGAATGACTGGAAACTCGAACTTTATTTTAATTCAGAATAATTAAAGCAATATCTATCCTTCGTCCTAAATTATGCAGGAAAAATTTAAAATAATAAAACATAATTTTAATGTAATAACTTTTTTATTTGTCGAAGACTTTACGTGCGACTTTATAAGCGTGAGACAGATGAATATAATCTCAGTGTTCTTTATATATTCGAATTAAATAAATGATAATAATATAGATAAATACTTTAGATATTATATTTTTATTTTTTTCACATTTTACTATTTTTATTCTGCTTGTACTGATTTATAATAATGTTTAGAAATTATACATAATCATGTGTAATAGTTTACTTTTCTTTTAGTTTACTTATTTATAAAATAACTAAAATTAAAATAAAGCAACACTTTTTAAAAATTTAAGCAAGCTTCCCATTATTAGATTAATATTAAATTTTGTTTTTATAATTAAATTTCTATATCTAATTAATAATTTTTTGAATCGTTTAATAAAAAATTTCTCGTTATGACAACAGATGGCGACAATCTCCAGAATTTTATGTATTTTTCAATTCATTTATTAAAATTTATTTTTAAAAAATAAAAATAAATAATACTTAAAAATTATACAATTATAGAAATTTTTGCCTAGTTTTTATCGAAATATATTTTAAGTTATTTATTTATTTTCTGACGAATAAGTTTATTTTTAGACAACAGATGGCACTATTAAAATAAATTTTTATTTTAAAGAGAAGTTTTTCGTTTTCTCGTTAATCAATATGTGCACTTTTTGATTGCATAAAGTTTTTGACAAGCATTAAAACAAATATTGCTAAATTATTATTTAAAAAAGTATAAATATTAAAATTTTAAATTATAATTACGATGCCATCTATTCATCAAGGAATAAACAAATCGGAAATTAATTGAAAAAAGTTTTCACTAGTTAATTTAAGTTCGTGTTTCAATGGAAAAAAACGTATTATTTTTTTTTCACGACGACAATAAAGATCTTATTCCAATAGATATTTTATTTCTTGAAATATTATTGAGAAGAAGAAAGCACGAGCTAGCGCTTGACCTCTATCCTCACTTCTGTCAAACGAAATTAATAAAAGCTAAAGGAGAAATCTATTCCTTTACGCAATAAATCGTACTCGAGATTATCGATTGATCAATCATCGTTATCTTAATATCGAACAACTTTAAGAGAGGAAAAAAAAAGCAACAATGCACACCGAAAAGCCGGTAGCCATAAAAGTAATTACATTATCCAATTTAAAAAATAATTTAAATATTTTATTACATAAAATAAACTCCGGAGGGCGTTGCGAGATTTTATAATTATCCATTCTGTAGTTAGAATTAAATATAAAATGGTTATTTTATACGAATTGGAAGAGTAAGAGGAAACAATAAACGGCTGAAAAAGTTAACAATCATTGTATTTCGATCAGTTACTATTGTTGAATTCTTCGCTTGTGACGTCACAGTAACAGATGGAAGTGACACTTTCTCAGGTATAATGACGGGTTAGGTCCTTTTTTTTCGGTCGCCATTCTGCGGGGAGGGAGAGAAGGAGGTTACCCCCGTAAATAACAGACCACAAGTTGCTGTAATCTAGATCCTCCGGCGACTGCTATGGGAAGGGAGCATCTTGCGTCGACACATCTATCTGCACGGCTTCGTTATCCCCACTTGTCTCTGCCCCACTTCCAATTTCCGAGATCGTGTTATGAAAATTTGTTCGTCGGACCGATGTCATCAACATCTGCTGCACCCCTACAGCTCTTTCACATTTTTTTTGCCCTTCCCTCCAAGACTGAATCCAGTTGAAAAGTCAAACTAAAAATATAAATGCTAATTAATAAGCACCGTTTTAAAATGGAAAAGAGAGGAATAAAAAGCAATTTAAATGATTTCATAAACCGGCATTAATATGCTGATTTGATGTAATTAGATCTCCACCCCTTTTTTGATAATTATTCCATACTACGCTGTTTAAAGTTTATGACGGAGAGCAATTTTATCTCCATGACTTTATATTGGGCGAAATAACATTCAAATTTCTTTTTTAAAACCAAATAATTATCCAATAATTTTCGATTAGACGTTAGCAGATGGAGCCACGTGTTACGTATATTCGATAAATTCGCGTAATACTTTTTTCCAAAAAATAAAAAAACCGAATAAATTTAATAAGTTTATCAATATTAAAAGCGTTACAATTTAATACGGTTGTTTAAAGATTGTAGTAGGAAGCGACTCGTTAACGGTAAAAAAATAAAATAGGCTAACGGAAGGCGAAGTCGGTTCTGCTAGACTTGTTGGCAACAATAATCGTAAAATGTCGTGTTGCAGTCTCGTTAGTTCTCGTTTATCACGCGAGATCACATCTCCTTATCACGTGCCTCACAACTCGCGGATTATAGAGAGAAGAGACGTAAGACGTAGGCCACGAATGATGGCATCACACGGAAGTTTGCCCGTGACGTCATAGAGTCCGGTCTAGACGAGACGTTTATTAAACGATAAAATAACCTTCCTTCTACGATATCATTAGTAGTTATTATCGTTTCTTCTGTGCGCATCCCATCAGTTGGGACAAGAATGAGTTTTTGCTCATCTTTGCTTAAAGTTATAAATTTAATAACAATTACGCGTTTCTATCTGATGACATAACTTAAAAACGCCTTATCTGTTGTAAGATGCGGAAGATTAAATTGACGTTAATAAGGGACGAGTCTCGAAGAATTTGGAGAGTTACGAGCGCTTTAAACATTGCCGAATCTATATGGAGTCATTTCACATCTGCAGTCCAGACCATTTGAGAACGTTCAAACAGACAGAAAAAATTAAGATGATTTCCGAGGATATTCCTGTTTAAATTTATTTCGGTTATTTTAAGAATATACCGAAGATTACATTTTTACTTATTGGAATCCATTTTATCTGTCGAATTTAAAAAAAAAAATGTTTAATGTCAATCATTCTTCGGCATTTTTTTTTACTTTTGTTAGAAAATGTTCGGACGTGTAGAAAATGACGTAATTAGGGAATTTGGTTCGGCGAGATATTGTACTTAGAATGAAGATTAGATGTCATTTGATCGAACTGGATTTTTTTTCGTCTCTAGTCGATTTTCAGTTGCCTCCGCCCTTTGAAAAGTCGTCCGAGCTCATTTGGTGGAAAGCGCATTCGATCTGGCAGCGATAAACCTGGCATTTCTTAACAAAACCGTTTCTTTATCCACTCCATTGTTCTTTATTCGTGGCTGTATCTTTTCTTTCGTCGAACAGAAGGGATTATCGCGGATAAGGCAGCCTGAGGTTTGACTTACAAGTTTATTGATTTTGGCGTCGGTCGGCCCGATATAAAAGCTTTTAATATAGTTAAAATTCATATAAATTCAGTCCGTACACAAAGTGTTCGAAGAGAATGTTTTGTCCTAGTTTATCTCGTAAACCATTCCGGTTGACGTCGGATCGAATAATCAATTATTAATTAGTAGAAAGTAGCCGTTCTTCTTTCAATTTACGGATTTATTTAAAGTCGTCTGCGAGCCAAATACTTTACCTTACGTCAAATAAAAGAGTTAATGCACAAGTTACTCTTTTGAACAAACAAGTCAGAAAAACCGAACGTGCTAAGAATAATGTTTGGGGGTTTTTCAAACATTTCGTTGTAATCCATCAACCACTTTGATCAGTCTACATTGACAGTGTGCAATTTAGTCAAATGTCGTTGCGTGTGCACGTGGTGAGAACTGTCTTCGGGCACTCCCCGTGGAGAAAACTCCATTAGAAGGTTTCAAATCAAAAGTTTTTATATTTAGAACGTCAGAAATATTAACCGACTTTATCCGATAATATATATAAACTACCGATGGGCAAATATTTTATGTTTATCTATTTATAACGCGATTTCTCGGCACGTATTCCGTAAACTCCTATTCAATTAGGAAACTTAAATGCTATAATGTTCGAGCCACTTGAAAAATTGAAAGTCGAAAAATCGTGGAATTTTTTATTTTTATTTCTGTTCGGATTATGTTTGTTTTTTCAAAAGACTGTCTATTTTTGTGTGTAAACAGATCTTTTGCTTTTATTATTGACGTACGACGATCGATTCGTGCTTTTTTAAAATTAATTAACTGTCCAGAAGTATGCACGGTTCCAGTCCGAGTGGTCAGTTAATAAACACTCTGTTCGTGCCAATTATATCATCCTAAAAGGAGTTATTCCAACGGATTGATAATGATTTTATTTAAACTAACAGTTAGAGAATTATTGGATTATATCGATGTAATATGTTTGTCCGATGCACGATACAATAGCAATGATCATTAATCGATAAACAGAAATACGGTAGCGACATAATAGTCTTCGTGATCACGGTCCATTAAAGCTGTACATCATCTCTCGTTTTCCTCTACCTATACACCTGGAATGGTGACGTCGGGTCATGTGACACTCCGTTGACGTCACAGATAAGAGTTCGCCAACCGTTTCGGAAGGAAACAATTTTTTTTCCTCTCTCTTTTAAGAAAAAGACAGTATTTGTCGTATTCGCAAAGATTTGTTAACTCATTTTTATATTTCATACTTTTTTAAAGATTTAAAAGGTTTATACTTAAGATTTTTCGCTTGTTACGAATCTACATTTTATTATTGGTGTTTTTTAAAAAGCTATTTAAAATTTATTAATGGAATTATATTTATTATGATTATTAATATTTTATTCATATTAGTCTCAATTTCTTACACATGACAGCTCCGAAATTAGTAAATGAGAAATACTGTTAATGGTGGCTTATATATATAGATACCTAGACGTAAAGTAGATGAGAATTTTATCTATATTCTGCAATATCTATCTTCTAAAAATATTATAAGACCCCACTAATTTATTTTTATGTTTGAATACCTAATATCGGCACTATATCATTTTTGAATTTTTTTCTTTCCTACTAGTAATTCGAATTTTAAGGATCGAGATATTTTTTCCTCTTAATTTTTTATCTCGGGGAGTGAATATAAATCAATACCGTATGTAAATTACATTATATACATTCTTATCACGAAGGCAAGAAAATTTCATTAAAAAAAATTAAAATTATTACCGTGTTAATAATGAAAGAATCCGAACAAATTAGGAAAGAATTAATCTGGTTTCAGTCACGATAGTCGAGTCTTTCGTGGCAGAAGGATACGATTAAGAATCGTGACAAACGACACCGTGACATTGTCTATCCGTAGCATGCGCTACCATCTTTTGCAACTCGTACATCAACAGGTAGACGATTTATTTTTGGAGGAGGATCGCCCAATTACAGATAGTAAGCGAGGAGGAAAAAATGAACTGTTTTGACGATAGTCATTGAGTCATGGGAATGTCCAGAGACGTAATGGCAATTTGCCAACCTTCTTTTTTTGTAAAGACAACCGAAAATGAATGTTTCGATAAAAAAATAAGTCTTAAATTTAAGATTTAAGTAGGACAATTAGAAGCTATTACGGGAACAACCACACACACACACACACCCGTCTTCCTCATTTGCAAATATTATTATAAATAAAATTCAAAGGCAGATTTAAAAAATGGGCAACTTAAATAAAAATTATCAGTTAATTGGAGAGCAATTTTTATTTAACAGCCCGATCATTTTTGTCTGGAGAAGAATTATTTTTATCCCGGAGCTATAAGTTGAAAAACAGCAGTTAGTAGGCCAAAGCTGAAGGGAGAATAGATGTAGCACCAAGCGGCGAGTACCCCAAAACGCGCCTCTTCATTGTGGCTGGGTGTTGCTAGTCGGGCGAGGAATAGTCGTACGAAGCATTACTCTCTTCTTATTACTTTAACTGTACACAAACACACTATCGATCAGGTTTTTAATTGTCGTACGAACGAATATTGTGACCAAGTCTTTTCTATAAAAACAAATCCATTAGGTGTTTTCGATGACGGTAACAAACGCGGCAATGTCATTGAACCGGCAGCTCTAACAGTCACGTGTAGTATTGTCTAGTTCCATGGCCATGCGAACACAAGTCCTTGAAGCGTTTGTGAGCATGCGCAGAAGGACGGCAGCGAGCGGGGCGCGTGGTTGCCATGAAAGCCAGTGAGAACGGTTGTCCAACATGGCTACACTGCACAATGGTGTGTTGGAGCCCAGTTCTCACCATCAGAACGGCCATCCCAGTCTTAGTGAAAGTAACGTACCCGTGAAGGACCACGATGCTATTAAACTGTTTGTGGGTCAAATTCCTCGGAATTTGGACGAGAGAGACTTAAAACCTTTATTCGAACAATTCGGTAAGATATATGAACTGACAGTGCTGAAAGACAAATATACAGGAATGCATAAAGGTGAGTTTGTGTCGATGTTACGCGTGTGTAACGAAGGAGTGGACGTTACGTGCGTTACGTACGCGGCGTGTAGAGTGGTGTCGTGGGTTGACAATGGAAGGAACTTTGTTCTGAGCGCGTGGAGGTCACAGCTGCTGGCGAATACGTCAGCCAGCTGGTCGCTATCTTTTAGCCGAGCACTTTGTTGACTTTAATATGCTTTATGATTCATCCCGTTTTAATTAGCAAAGCTGCCTATCTTTGATATTATTATTAATATCCGGTTGTTTAGTTTTGCTCTTCGCTCGAATTGTAAGATGACAGGATTAAAGCATCATTTCCTATGCTAATCTATAAGTAATGGAGTTTGACAATCCAGTTATTCTTTGCATTTTCGAGTGTTAACGTCAGATATTTTGAGTGAAATACGATTCTTTCCTATGACAGATGTAGAGATTACTTTGCCTGGTCACAACACCACTCGCTCTATTTTTGTTATTATTTATTCTATTCTGTTTGATTAGAGGAAATCCGTTAATCATTTAGAAATGAAAACGACACGCTTCGTCTATTATATTTCATTCATTTTCGTACTTATTTAACAAGTTTCATTTCTCTTTAAGTACATCGTAATTAAAAGTACCAAATGCAATTATCTGATATTTATATTCGTATTACTTGTGTACAGCTGCTTTAATACAGCAATAAAAATTAGTGGAAGCTGTCAATTATAAATGAAAATTTAATTATGTTTAACATTTTTATATTTATTTATTATTCTATATAATTTTTTCGAAGAAAAATAAAAACTCATTAAGAATTGCAATAAAACATTTATTTTATTATATTTATTTATTTCATTTATAAGATTTAAATATATCTGTCAAAAATATGTTATGCTTAATAATATATGAATTATATTAAAGACTCTCTTCTTATAGTATGTTAATTTGAAAGTATATTAAATCTGTCGTGTTTAATATAATTTTTCTTCATTCTAAATGAATTTTCTTGTCACAGGATGCGCGTTTTTGACGTATTGTGGTCGAGAAAGTGCAATCAAGGCCCAGAATGCATTGCATGAACAGAAGACACTTCCAGGGGTGAGTTAATCGATAAAGTTTTTGTCTAACACCTGAATTTTTCATGGACAGTTCCTTAATTGTTCACCCACATCTGTGATTGCAACCTTCACTTATGTACACTGTTGCTTTTAACATGTGAAAATGCCACATCATTTATAGATGTTGGAAATAATGAAGTTTTGATGGGGTAGAAACTGCCCAGTGTGTGAATTTTTATTTATTTTTTAAAAAAGGTTTTACTTTTATGGAGCCAATTGAATCCTCCAAGAGAATTTTTTTACAAATTTTCTAGTTGGAAAATGTGTAAAATATGCATGATCTGTAGTATTAATGGTATACGTGGATGAGTTTCGTGCATATTGGATCTACTCGTACATTTACTAGTTTATACAAAATCTGTAAGTAAATAAATCGATGAGAAATTTATAAAATAAAAAATAACGATGGTCATTTTTTCTCGTTACGATAAAATCGAAGTTATTAGTGGTCCAGATATAATTTTAAAATAAAATATATTTGGAGATATTGCAGACACAATGCAACAAATAGGATTGATTTATCTTTCCATAAATTTTTGAGGTTTCGTTTATTGGTCATAAAATGTCTGCGATATATTTCAAAGAAACAACATCTCTGTGATATTAGATTTCTGATATTTTAAGTATTTATTTGTTATCATTATGAATAATTTAGATATACAATACTCGTAAATTTTTATTTAGTTGGGAAATTTTTCTAGTTAAAATATAAAAGTGTTAAATTATCAAACACTCAATGAAATCTGTAAATGACAATTAAAGTTTAAATTCTTTGTTTTCAGTCTTCTATAGTTACTCAGTGTAAGAAATAAAATGGAAGGTGGGATGGAGAAGGAGTCAATTCTCCAATTTTGATTAATTTTATTCACACTTTTTATATAGAGAAGAGAAATATGAACTGTTCGGTTGGCAGCTAAAGTGATGAGACTACTTTCAACCTTAGTCTTTATTACATCTTAATGGCTCGTCATGAAAGTTAATATGCATTAATTTTAGCGTCTACTGACAATATGCAACTTTTTATTCCAGTATAAATCATGCTTTCATTACGGATTTGGGAATGTGGGACTGAGAGATGAACACTGTCACTAACAGAGGACTCCTATTAACTTATAAGAATCTTTGTGCTCTAATAATTATCACTAGCTCATTACTCATTTACTGATCTTCATGACTTTACAAGTATCAGTAAAACCTCGTCAAAAATTCTTAATGTCGAAGTATATAGTTCTGTTATTAGGCAGATAATCAGTTTGGAAAGTTTGAAAACAAAAGTAAAAATCTTGTTAATTATTTTTATTCTTATTAACTCGAAATTATCTTTTTAACATTTTATATCCAATGGAAGTAAGACATAAAACCTTTTATTGTTTAACATATAACAGAAAGTGAAAATGTGTCGTTGCTTGTCATACATAGACAAAGAATTGATTCTCTTGTCAAAGGATCCTTTTTTTTATTGCAGAATCTTAACATTTCTTTGCTTGGGAGGCTTTTTCTATTTTTGAATGTGAAAGAGTTGACGATTATGAAAACTATTTGAATCGAGATTAGCATTTTGCTATCTGCGTAAGAAAAACTGCTAAAGTAAGCCACGTTCAAAATTCCGTTTGACAAATGCTTCTCTAGACGACTCCGTCACCTTTAACTATTCATTCGCAGTTCGCAGTTTCTGGCATTTTATAAACTCCTAAATCTACGAACTTGGCTCTCGTTCACCAAACTTTCAAAAAAACAAAAATTAAAGTACAGTTTCGAAAACTCTAATTTTCATTTTTAGATTCCTACTTAAGATATTTATTATTATTATTTTTTAAAAATCTCGATTACAAGTTTGTAATTTTAAAGGTCTTTTAAGAAATTATATAACAATTTCTTAAAAGAGTATTATAAGAAATTAAGTGTATAGAATGCAAATGAAGTATTTCGGTTTTGTTCAATAACAACTTTATCTAGAAAGGAATTACATCCTAAAGGGAAGAAGTCGAACAAATACCCAATTCTTTGTGTTGGCCCATTTCGAGTCGAAGATAGTGTTGATAGGAAAGGCGCATTGTGACATTGTGACTTTAGTTGGATAGTTTCGCATTCCAAACACCATTCCTTTACAATATCTTTAATTTACGTTCGCTACTCCACATTACAAGAATAGAAGATATTTACTCCGTATTAAAACTTTGACTCGTTATCGACTGGTATTAATCCTAGGTATTAAATATTCTAATTTTAATGATACTTACGGAATAAAATTATCTTAATTATCTTTTAATGACTTATTAAATTTGTTGTAGAATGTTTTTATTAATACAAATACATATTTTTATTCGAATTAGATTTTTTTTCTTATAAAATCTGAATACAAATTTTTAATAATNGTGAAAAAATTTTAGGGTTTTCCATTCAGAAGTAAAGAAATCTTTTCCTTGCACATTACGCGGTGAATTCAAAATTTCACATCTTTACATGAATTGACGCAATATCGTCAATTCACATAAAGGTGTGAAATTTCGAATTGACAGAAACTTGTAAATGAGGAGATGGTACTGTACTTAAAATCAATAAATAAACAACTTTTAATTAAAAGGAAACATAAATGATAATTGATCGGTCCACCTGTTTTGCTTATTTAGATCTTGAGGAATTTATTGTTTTACTGTAGTGGTAGTTTCAAGGACAATGGTAGGAATAAAAATATCGTATTTCGTTGCAAAAAAGAAATTCAATGGCAACTGATATTTTAAAATTTATTGACTCGAGTGCTTTTAAAATTTGGAGACCAAAAAAACGCGATATATTCGAATCCGCGATATAACGAGGGGCTACTGTATTAATAAATTGCAGTGCCGAACTGTTGTACTAATTCTTAGGCGTAATACATTATAAAACGTAAATATGATGTATATTAAAGAGAAAAATTCATATTATTAGAAAACAAATTTATTATGATTCTGAGAGATTTTCATATAACAGCTACAGTAGAATCCCGATTATCCAAGGTTCCGCATTCATTATCCGAGACGAACCTGTAAGTGAGTACAGTACTTTTTTAATACTCTAATTCATAAAATAAAGTGAGCTTAAAAAAACTTAAGAGTGTTAACAAGTATACATTCTTCAGTAAAAATAAATGATAAAAGATTAAAATGAGCAAATTACACTCATTCACAAAAAAGTTACGCATTAAAGAGAAGGCATCGAAGTGGAATGAAACTTCATTTGTGTGAACGCAATGAGGACGACGATGAGTAATTACAATATCTTAGCAAAGGGACAATTTCCCGTGGAACAACAATACAATTTAAATGCAAGTTCAATATCTTGTAAAACCCTCCTCTTACCTGGTTACGTGTGGCGATGTGGTCGGACACAGAGACATACTTGCACATTATGTTATCCTGCGACCGATTCGCTTACAGATGTTGCAACTGCTACTCTAGACCCCTCACACTCGTATATGGCCGAAGTTGGCGTTCTATCTGATTCCACAAATGCTCGATGTCGAGCAAACTGGAAACTGGGTAGGCCAAAGAAATGTGACAACGGGACGGAGACATTCCCGAGCGTACCGCCAATCAATGTCCCTCGTACTACTACTAGAAATGACCGACTGCCATACGAGATGGCTTTCCAGACCAGCACGCCAACAATGGGAGCAATGTACTGTTCAACAATAAAGGCGGGATTGAAGCGTTCATCAGTGGTCATCCACAATAATAAGATGGTCTTTCGTTCCAAACAGAACCTAGATTTATCACTAAATATGCAAAGCAATCCACGCTTTTTTGTCACGAGATCACTGCAAACAATGCCGACGATATTGGGACGATAATGGCAGGAAGCGTAGCTGTATGCAAATTCACTCGGCTATTCGCCCACGGAAAAAGACGGTTCTGTAGCTAGACTTCCATATGATTTTTGAATTTTAAACAAAGAAAGACAACACTGAAGCCGTTCGTACTTAACTCGCGATCGGACGATTTTGGTGGTCCGTCCGGGGCATCCAGACCCCAGCTGCTCGTATGTGTGCACTGACATCCACTGCCCCAACACCTCGCAGTCGGGTCGAACGGCCCAGATGGCGGGCAGTTCGGCAAAACGACTATGCAGCTTCTCTCAGCTGATGCGGCCTTTCTTCAACTCTGCCAGTTGCGCCTAATGTATTTATACATGCCTGGCGTTCAAAATTTCGAAACAACAGATACACTGAAAGAACACAGCGGGCCTCTGCCAGTTTTTTTATAGGATACAGAGGTAACGATTTTAAGGCACTCTTGTGGCATTTCATGGCGTGCAATCGGACCACAGCTGTAATCATTTTCGTTCCTGTCTGAGATATATAGCTGTAGGCCGAGTTTTGCAGTAATTGGACAATTCTGAGTGCGTAACTTTTTTGTCAACGAATGTGTCATCGAGATTAAAAATTAATTCCTTAATCTTAGCGAATTATTATTTTCATCGTTAAATATTATCTTTGATTATAAAATAATGCGCTTGTTCTTCGCATCTGACAGACACATCTCGCAATTTTTTTGAGTTTCTACGTTATTTATGAAATAATATATTTTGATATTTATTAGTAGTCATAACATGGAATAACGGTCATTTAAAAGCATTAAAGCTGATTACTATACATTTGATTGTGATTATTATTATTATTATTTATGAATATAACATTTATCATCATAATAATTTCCGTGACATTAAACTATAAAAATAAATTACATAACGAAGTGTTTGATTTCTATCCAAATGTATTTTTAAGTAAAATTTAATTTAAAAAAATTGCAAGTTTTGTTTTGAAATTTTTATTTAAATTAAAGTCAACTTCAAGTTGATTTTTTTAAGTTGCATAAAAATTGAATTTTCTCTCGATAATTGCAAAAGTATTATTATACCATTATCCTCGTTGTTACTATATCAAAGTTATTATCAATGAAAATCTATGTTTTATTAGTACAAAAATTAATTCGATTAAAATTTAATTTACTCCAAAAAGAATAAATTGAATTTTAACTAAGAAAAAGAAGGAAATATGTTGTATTTCAGAAAATGTCAGAATAATAAATATAATCAAATTATCTCATATGTAGCATTTGGAAGAATTAAATAATGTTACTTATTCTGTCAGACAGGATAATTAATTATTATTTGAACAAGTTATTAAAAGTTAAAAGAGACTTGATAATATCAATAGAAAGCCAATTTTGTTTTTTAAATAAATATTATTAAATGTTGTTTTTAAGTTACCGAATTGATTCAATCTATGAAGATGATTAACCCATTAATATTCATTTATTTTTCGGAAAATACATATTAATACAATTTACTCATTTCCTTAAAGTAGAAATTAATTTTTAAATAATTTAATGTTAATTTTTATGTATATTAATTTTTATAAAAGTTAAAATAAGTAAAGATAAATTGATATGTTTTAATCATTTTTTTAATATGATACATAAATTAAAATAATTTCTTTTGTTTATTGTATACAGTTTATTTCTTACGCGCTGTTTTCTACTTTTGTTAATATTAAATTTCCTGAAGTTAAGAAGAAGAAAATAAACAAATGTTCCGTTTTTATTTACAAGCAACTTAATACTAAATTGAACAATTGTAAAGAGCTTTCGACATTCTTCACTTAAGCATTATTTTATTATTGGTAACACGTACTTTGAGGAAATTGTCCAGATAGAAATTCAATGATTCAAACAACGTTCTAATTTCTAAAGAAATATTTGAAATAATTTTATTTTTAAACACGATTAATTAACTATGAAAGTAATCATTTAGAACAACAAACTAAATATTCTTATTCTACGAATTTTGAATGACTGGAAACTCGAACTTTATTTTAATTCAGAATAATTAAAGCAATATCTATCCTTCGTCCTAAATTATGCAGGAAAAATTTAAAATAATAAAACATAATTTTAATGTAATAACTTTTTTATTTGTCGAAGACTTTACGTGCGACTTTATAAGCGTGAGACAGATGAATATAATCTCAGTGTTCTTTATATATTTGAATTAAATAAATGATAATAATATAGATAAATATTTTAGATATTATATTTTTATTTTTTTCACATTTTACTATTTTTATTCTGCTTGTACTGATTTATAATAATGTTTAGAAATTATACATAATCATGTGTAATAGTTTACTTTTCTTTTAGTTTACTTATTTATAAAATAACTAAAATTAAAATAAAGCAACACTTTTTAAAAATTTAAGCAAGCTTCCCATTATTAGATTAATATTAAATTTTGTTTTTATAATTAAATTTCTATATCTAATTAATAATTTTTTGAATCGTTTAATAAAAAATTTCTCGTTATGACAACAGATGGCGACAATCTCCAGAATTTTATGTATTTTTCAATTCATTTATTAAAATTTATTTTTAAAAAATAAAAATAAATAATACTTAAAAATTATACAATTATAGAAATTTTTGCCTAGTTTTTATCGAAATATATTTTAAGTTATTTATTTATTTTCTGACGAATAAGTTTATTTTTAGACAACAGATGGCACTATTAAAAGAAATTTTTATTTTAAAGAGAAGTTTTTCGTTTTCTCGTTAATCAATATGTGCACTTTTTGATTGCATAAAGTTTTTGACAAGCATTAAAACAAATATTGCTAAATTATTATTTAAAAAAGTATAAATATTAAAATTTTAAATTATAATTACGATGCCATCTATTCATCAAGGAATAAACAAATCGGAAATTAATTGAAAAAAGTTTTCACTAGTTAATTTAAGTTCGTGTTTCAATGGAAAAAAAACGTATTATTTTTTTTCACGACGACAATAAAGATCTTATTCCAATAGATATTTTATTTCTTGAAATATTATTGAGAAGAAGAAAGCACGAGCTAGCGCTTGACCTCTATCCTCACTTCTGTCAAACGAAATTAATAAAAGCTAAAGGAGAAATCTATTCCTTTACGCAATAAATCGTACTCGAGATTATCGATTGATCAATCATCGTTATCTTAATATCGAACAACTTTAAGAGAGGAAAAAAAAAGCAACAATGCACACCGAAAAGCCGGTAGCCATAAAAGTAATTACATTATCCAATTTAAAAAATAATTTAAATATTTTATTACATAAAATAAACTCCGGAGGGCGTTGCGAGATTTTATAATTATCCATTCTGTAGTTAGAATTAAATATAAAATGGTTATTTTATACGAATTGGAAGAGTAAGAGGAAACAATAAACGGCTGAAAAAGTTAACAATCATTGTATTTCGATCAGTTACTATTGTTGAATTCTTCGCTTGTGACGTCACAGTAACAGATGGAAGTGACACTTTCTCAGGTATAATGACGGGTTAGGTCCTTTTTTTTCGGTCGCCATTCTGCGGGGAGGGAGAGAAGGAGGTTACCCCCGTAAATAACAGACCACAAGTTGCTGTAATCTAGATCCTCCGGCGACTGCTATGGGAAGGGAGCATCTTGCGTCGACACATCTATCTGCACGGCTTCGTTATCCCCACTTGTCTCTGCCCCACTTCCAATTTCCGAGATCGTGTTATGAAAATTTGTTCGTCGGACCGATGTCATCAACATCTGCTGCACCCCTACAGCTCTTTCACATTTTTTTTGCCCTTCCCTCCAAGACTGAATCCAGTTGAAAAGTCAAACTAAAAATATAAATGCTAATTAATAAGCACCGTTTTAAAATGGAAAAGAGAGGAATAAAAAGCAATTTAAATGATTTCATAAACCGGCATTAATATGCTGATTTGATGTAATTAGATCTCCACCCCTTTTTTGATAATTATTCCATACTACGCTGTTTAAAGTTTATGACGGAGAGCAATTTTATCTCCATGACTTTATATTGGGCGAAATAACATTCAAATTTCTTTTTTAAAACCAAATAATTATCCAATAATTTTCGATTAGACGTTAGCAGATGGAGCCACGTGTTACGTATATTCGATAAATTCGCGTAATACTTTTTTCCAAAAAATAAAAAAACCGAATAAATTTAATAAGTTTATCAATATTAAAAGCGTTACAATTTAATACGGTTGTTTAAAGATTGTAGTAGGAAGCGACTCGTTAACGGTAAAAAAATAAAATAGGCTAACGGAAGGCGAAGTCGGTTCTGCTAGACTTGTTGGCAACAATAATCGTAAAATGTCGTGTTGCAGTCTCGTTAGTTCTCGTTTATCACGCGAGATCACATCTCCTTATCACGTGCCTCACAACTCGCGGATTATAGAGAGAAGAGACGTAAGACGTAGGCCACGAATGATGGCATCACACGGAAGTTTGCCCGTGACGTCATAGAGTCCGGTCTAGACGAGACGTTTATTAAACGATAAAATAACCTTCCTTCTACGATATCATTAGTAGTTATTATCGTTTCTTCTGTGCGCATCCCATCAGTTGGGACAAGAATGAGTTTTTGCTCATCTTTGCTTAAAGTTATAAATTTAATAACAATTACGCGTTTCTATCTGATGACATAACTTAAAAACGCCTTATCTGTTGTAAGATGCGGAAGATTAAATTGACGTTAATAAGGGACGAGTCTCGAAGAATTTGGAGAGTTACGAGCGCTTTAAACATTGCCGAATCTATATGGAGTCATTTCACATCTGCAGTCCAGACCATTTGAGAACGTTCAAACAGACAGAAAAAATTAAGATGATTTCCGAGGATATTCCTGTTTAAATTTATTTCGGTTATTTTAAGAATATACCGAAGATTACATTTTTACTTATTGGAATCCATTTTATCTGTCGAATTTAAAAAAAAAATGTTTAATGTCAATCATTCTTCGGCATTTTTTTTTACTTTTGTTAGAAAATGTTCGGACGTGTAGAAAATGACGTAATTAGGGAATTTGGTTCGGCGAGATATTGTACTTAGAATGAAGATTAGATGTCATTTGATCGAACTGGATTTTTTTTCGTCTCTAGTCGATTTTCAGTTGCCTCCGCCCTTTGAAAAGTCGTCCGAGCTCATTTGGTGGAAAGCGCATTCGATCTGGCAGCGATAAACCTGGCATTTCTTAACAAAACCGTTTCTTTATCCACTCCATTGTTCTTTATTCGTGGCTGTATCTTTTCTTTCGTCGAACAGAAGGGATTATCGCGGATAAGGCAGCCTGAGGTTTGACTTACAAGTTTATTGATTTTGGCGTCGGTCGGCCCGATATAAAAGCTTTTAATATAGTTAAAATTCATATAAATTCAGTCCGTACACAAAGTGTTCGAAGAGAATGTTTTGTCCTAGTTTATCTCGTAAACCATTCCGGTTGACGTCGGATCGAATAATCAATTATTAATTAGTAGAAAGTAGCCGTTCTTCTTTCAATTTACGGATTTATTTAAAGTCGTCTGCGAGCCAAATACTTTACCTTACGTCAAATAAAAGAGTTAATGCACAAGTTACTCTTTTGAACAAACAAGTCAGAAAAACCGAACGTGCTAAGAATAATGTTTGGGGGTTTTTCAAACATTTCGTTGTAATCCATCAACCACTTTGATCAGTCTACATTGACAGTGTGCAATTTAGTCAAATGTCGTTGCGTGTGCACGTGGTGAGAACTGTCTTCGGGCACTCCCCGTGGAGAAAACTCCATTAGAAGGTTTCAAATCAAAAGTTTTTATATTTAGAACGTCAGAAATATTAACCGACTTTATCCGATAATATATATAAACTACCGATGGGCAAATATTTTATGTTTATCTATTTATAACGCGATTTCTCGGCACGTATTCCGTAAACTCCTATTCAATTAGGAAACTTAAATGCTATAATGTTCGAGCCACTTGAAAAATTGAAAGTCGAAAAATCGTGGAATTTTTTATTTTTATTTCTGTTCGGATTATGTTTGTTTTTTCAAAAGACTGTCTATTTTTGTGTGTAAACAGATCTTTTGCTTTTATTATTGACGTACGACGATCGATTCGTGCTTTTTTAAAATTAATTAACTGTCCAGAAGTATGCACGGTTCCAGTCCGAGTGGTCAGTTAATAAACACTCTGTTCGTGCCAATTATATCATCCTAAAAGGAGTTATTCCAACGGATTGATAATGATTTTATTTAAACTAACAGTTAGAGAATTATTGGATTATATCGATGTAATATGTTTGTCCGATGCACGATACAATAGCAATGATCATTAATCGATAAACAGAAATACGGTAGCGACATAATAGTCTTCGTGATCACGGTCCATTAAAGCTGTACATCATCTCTCGTTTTCCTCTACCTATACACCTGGAATGGTGACGTCGGGTCATGTGACACTCCGTTGACGTCACAGATAAGAGTTCGCCAACCGTTTCGGAAGGAAACAATTTTTTTTCCTCTCTCTTTTAAGAAAAAGACAGTATTTGTCGTATTCGCAAAGATTTGTTAACTCATTTTTATATTTCATACTTTTTTAAAGATTTAAAAGGTTTATACTTAAGATTTTTCGCTTGTTACGAATCTACATTTTATTATTGGTGTTTTTTAAAAAGCTATTTAAAATTTATTAATGGAATTATATTTATTATGATTATTAATATTTTATTCATATTAGTCTCAATTTCTTACACATGACAGCTCCGAAATTAGTAAATGAGAAATACTGTTAATGGTGGCTTATATATATAGATACCTAGACGTAAAGTAGATGAGAATTTTATCTATATTCTGCAATATCTATCTTCTAAAAATATTATAAGACCCCACTAATTTATTTTTATGTTTGAATACCTAATATCGGCACTATATCATTTTTGAATTTTTTTCTTTCCTACTAGTAATTCGAATTTTAAGGATCGAGATATTTTTTCCTCTTAATTTTTTATCTCGGGGAGTGAATATAAATCAATACCGTATGTAAATTACATTATATACATTCTTATCACGAAGGCAAGAAAATTTCATTAAAAAAAATTAAAATTATTACCGTGTTAATAATGAAAGAATCCGAACAAATTAGGAAGGAATTAATCTGGTTTCAGTCACGATAGTCGAGTCTTTCGTGGCAGAAGGATACGATTAAGAATCGTGACAAACGACACCGTGACATTGTCTATCCGTAGCATGCGCTACCATCTTTTGCAACTCGTACATCAACAGGTAGACGATTTATTTTTGGAGGAGGATCGCCCAATTACAGATAGTAAGCGAGGAGGAAAAAATGAACTGTTTTGACGATAGTCATTGAGTCATGGGAATGTCCAGAGACGTAATGGCAATTTGCCAACCTTCTTTTTTTGTAAAGACAACCGAAAATGAATGTTTCGATAAAAAAATAAGTCTTAAATTTAAGATTTAAGTAGGACAATTAGAAGCTATTACGGGAACAACCACACACACACACACACCCGTCTTCCTCATTTGCAAATATTATAATTATAAATAAAATTCAAAGGCAGATTTAAAAAATGGGCAACTTAAATAAAAATTATCAGTTAATTGGAGAGCAATTTTTATTTAACAGCCCGATCATTTTTGTCTGGAGAAGAATTATTTTTATCCCGGAGCTATAAGTTGAAAAACAGCAGTTAGTAGGCCAAAGCTGAAGGGAGAATAGATGTAGCACCAAGCGGCGAGTACCCCAAAACGCGCCTCTTCATTGTGGCTGGGTGTTGCTAGTCGGGCGAGGAATAGTCGTACGAAGCATTACTCTCTTCTTATTACTTTAACTGTACACAAACACACTATCGATCAGGTTTTTAATTGTCGTACGAACGAATATTGTGACCAAGTCTTTTCTATAAAAACAAATCCATTAGGTGTTTTCGATGACGGTAACAAACGCGGCAATGTCATTGAACCGGCAGCTCTAACAGTCACGTGTAGTATTGTCTAGTTCCATGGCCATGCGAACACAAGTCCTTGAAGCGTTTGTGAGCATGCGCAGAAGGACGGCAGCGAGCGGGGCGCGTGGTTGCCATGAAAGCCAGTGAGAACGGTTGTCCAACATGGCTACACTGCACAATGGTGTGTTGGAGCCCAGTTCTCACCATCAGAACGGCCATCCCAGTCTTAGTGAAAGTAACGTACCCGTGAAGGACCACGATGCTATTAAACTGTTTGTGGGTCAAATTCCTCGGAATTTGGACGAGAGAGACTTAAAACCTTTATTCGAACAATTCGGTAAGATATATGAACTGACAGTGCTGAAAGACAAATATACAGGAATGCATAAAGGTGAGTTTGTGTCGATGTTACGCGTGTGTAACGAAGGAGTGGACGTTACGTGCGTTACGTACGCGGCGTGTAGAGTGGTGTCGTGGGTTGACAATGGAAGGAACTTTGTTCTGAGCGCGTGGAGGTCACAGCTGCTGGCGAATACGTCAGCCAGCTGGTCGCTATCTTTTAGCCGAGCACTTTGTTGACTTTAATATGCTTTATGATTCATCCCGTTTTAATTAGCAAAGCTGCCTATCTTTGATATTATTATTAATATCCGGTTGTTTAGTTTTGCTCTTCGCTCGAATTGTAAGATGACAGGATTAAAGCATCATTTCCTATGCTAATCTATAAGTAATGGAGTTTGACAATCCAGTTATTCTTTGCATTTTCGAGTGTTAACGTCAGATATTTTGAGTGAAATACGATTCTTTCCTATGACAGATGTAGAGATTACTTTGCCTGGTCACAACACCACTCGCTCTATTTTTGTTATTATTTATTCTATTCTGTTTGATTAGAGGAAATCCGTTAATCATTTAGAAATGAAAACGACACGCTTCGTCTATTATATTTCATTCATTTTCGTACTTATTTAACAAGTTTCATTTCTCTTTAAGTACATCGTAATTAAAAGTACCAAATGCAATTATCTGATATTTATATTCGTATTACTTGTGTACAGCTGCTTTAATACAGCAATAAAAATTAGTGGAAGCTGTCAATTATAAATGAAAATTTAATTATGTTTAACATTTTTATATTTATTTATTATTCTATATAATTTTTTCGAAGAAAAATAAAAACTCATTAAGAATTGCAATAAAACATTTATTTTATTATATTTATTTATTTCATTTATAAGATTTAAATATATCTGTCAAAAATATGTTATGCTTAATAATATATGAATTATATTAAAGACTCTCTTCTTATAGTATGTTAATTTGAAAGTATATTAAATCTGTCGTGTTTAATATAATTTTTCTTCATTCTAAATGAATTTTCTTGTCACAGGATGCGCGTTTTTGACGTATTGTGGTCGAGAAAGTGCAATCAAGGCCCAGAATGCATTGCATGAACAGAAGACACTTCCAGGGGTGAGTTAATCGATAAAGTTTTTGTCTAACACCTGAATTTTTCATGGACAGTTCCTTAATTGTTCACCCACATCTGTGATTGCAACCTTCACTTATGTACACTGTTGCTTTTAACATGTGAAAATGCCACATCATTTATAGATGTTGGAAATAATGAAGTTTTGATGGGGTAGAAACTGCCCAGTGTGTGAATTTTTATTTATTTTTTAAAAAAGGTTTTACTTTTATGGAGCCAATTGAATCCTCCAAGAGAATTTTTTTACAAATTTTCTAGTTGGAAAATGTGTAAAATATGCATGATCTGTAGTATTAATGGTATACGTGGATGAGTTTCGTGCATATTGGATCTACTCGTACATTTACTAGTTTATACAAAATCTGTAAGTAAATAAATCGATGAGAAATTTATAAAATAAAAAATAACTATGGTCATTTTTTCTCGTTACGATAAAATCGAAGTTATTAGTGGTCCAGATATAATTTTAAAATAAAATATATTTGGAGATATTGCAGACACAATGCAACAAATAGGATTGATTTATCTTTCCATAAATTTTTGAGGTTTCGTTTATTGGTCATAAAATGTCTGCGATATATTTCAAAGAAACAACATCTCTGTGATATTAGATTTCTGATATTTTAAGTATTTATTTGTTATCATTATGAATAATTTAGATATACAATACTCGTAAATTTTTATTTAGTTGGGAAATTTTTCTAGTTAAAATATAAAAGTGTTAAATTATCAAACACTCAATGAAATCTGTAAATGACAATTAAAGTTTAAATTCTTTGTTTTCAGTCTTCTATAGTTACTCAGTGTAAGAAATAAAATGGAAGGTGGGATGGAGAAGGAGTCAATTCTCCAATTTTGATTAATTTTATTCACACTTTTTATATAGAGAAGAGAAATATGAACTGTTCGGTTGGCAGCTAAAGTGATGAGACTACTTTCAACCTTAGTCTTTATTACATCTTAATGGCTCGTCATGAAAGTTAATATGCATTAATTTTAGCGTCTACTGACAATATGCAACTTTTTATTCCAGTATAAATCATGCTTTCATTACGGATTTGGGAATGTGGGACTGAGAGATGAACACTGTCACTAACAGAGGACTCCTATTAACTTATAAGAATCTTTGTGCTCTAATAATTATCACTAGCTCATTACTCATTTACTGATCTTCATGACTTTACAAGTATCAGTAAAACCTCGTCAAAAATTCTTAATGTCGAAGTATATAGTTCTGTTATTAGGCAGATAATCAGTTTGGAAAGTTTGAAAACAAAAGTAAAAATCTTGTTAATTATTTTTATTCTTATTAACTCGAAATTATCTTTTTAACATTTTATATCCAATGGAAGTAAGACATAAAACCTTTTATTGTTTAACATATAACAGAAAGTGAAAATGTGTCGTTGCTTGTCATACATAGACAAGGAATTGATTCTCTTGTCAAAGGATCCTTTTTTTTATTGCAGAATCTTAACATTTCTTTGCTTGGGAGGCTTTTTCTATTTTTGAATGTGAAAGAGTTGACGATTATGAAAACTATTTGAATCGAGATTAGCATTTTGCTATCTGCGTAAGAAAAACTGCTAAAGTAAGCCACGTTCAAAATTCCGTTTGACAAATGCTTCTCTAGACGACTCCGTCACCTTTAACTATTCATTCGCAGTTCGCAGTTTCTGGCATTTTATAAACTCCTAAATCTACGAACTTGGCTCTCGTTCACCAAACTTTCAAAAAAACAAAAATTAAAGTACAGTTTCGAAAACTCTAATTTTCATTTTTAGATTCCTACTTAAGATATTTATTATTATTATTTTTTAAAAATCTCGATTACAAGTTTGTAATTTTAAAGGTCTTTTAAGAAATTATATAACAATTTCTTAAAAGAGTATTATAAGAAATTAAGTGTATAGAATGCAAATGAAGTATTTCGGTTTTGTTCAATAACAACTTTATCTAGAAAGGAATTACATCCTAAAGGGAAGAAGTCGAACAAATACCCAATTCTTTGTGTTGGCCCATTTCGAGTCGAAGATAGTGTTGATAGGAAAGGCGCATTGTGACATTGTGACTTTAGTTGGATAGTTTCGCATTCCAAACACCATTCCTTTACAATATCTTTAATTTACGTTCGCTACTCCACATTACAAGAATAGAAGATATTTACTCCGTATTAAAACTTTGACTCGTTATCGACTGGTATTAATCCTAGGTATTAAATATTCTAATTTTAATGATACTTACGGAATAAAATTATCTTAATTATCTTTTAATGACTTATTAAATTTGTTGTAGAATGTTTTTATTAATACAAATACATATTTTTATTCGAATTAGATTTTTTTTCTTATAAAATCTGAATACAAATTTTTAATAATTTATTTAACTTAAATAAATTAAATACTTTTGGGGTAAAATATGGAAACGAAGAGAAATGCGGCAAAAATGTAGTTCTGTTATGTCAATAAAGAAGAATATTTAAATAGCCAGTTCAGAAATCAAAAACTGCTGACTGCATTAAATTATAAAATTATATGCATTAAGTATTTTTTCCGATATTTTTTATTTTTTGTTTCTATTTTATTAATTTCTGGAATCGCATTTCTCCTTGCCATCAGCGTTACTTCCATAAAATCTTCCGCCTCTCTGCATATATGACAACTTTTTAACACGTTTTTCCACTCGACCAAACATTAAAAGAGAGAATGTAGACTGCAGATTATCTGACACTTCTAATTATTCTACTCTCTCAACCAATTAAAAGGTCGAGTGGATAGAAATCTTGGGATTATTTTTAAAAAAGAAAATCGTCCGAATTAAACCGAATCACCAATACGAATTTCTGTCAATGGATATTTTTAAATATTATCTTAATTTTGTCGATAAAACGTTAATTAAACTCGTACGAAAAAATCCTATCAACAGCTTTATCTAAAAAGATAAATTATTCTTATTCGTCAAGATATACGGAAAGCATTTAGTCTGATAAGTAAACAGAAGTAATAAATCTTCTTCACAAAATTAAACTTTAATCTTGTTAGTGTTAGTCAAGAATAGCTCATAAATGGAATTAACTTTGATAGAATTCTTTCTTTATTTCCCACTGAGACAAACCCAACCTGTTGTTCCGAAATTTCTTGTTTCCAAGTGTGATTTAAGTTTTGAAAGAAAACAAAGACCGTTTAAGTTCGGAATGGTTCTTCTCTTTTTTTTTGATGTACTTCATTTAATTGCCGGTAGTCACCGAGGGAAAAGAAAAAGCACCACGCAGTATATCTCTTTTATAAAGATTCTTGTTGCGGAGATGGAAAGGTTTTTTTTCTTCTTTTTCTAATCCAGAGATTCTGACGCAACTGTTTGGTGTTGCTTTGACCTTCTATAACACCACCATCACTCACTATACTTAGTCTCTGCCAGCCATAGAGAAAGTCAATAATTTATACACCGAGAAACTACTAAATAAAATCATTAACTCTACATCTAGGCATGCGCCGTGTGGAAGTTTTTTCCTCTCTTTACTCTTCTGGAAATACTTGCCAATTTATCTCTGGTTACATGTCTGGGTGTGAAGTCAGTTAGTTCTAGCTGATACAGACTTAACGTAATAAGACAATCGAGTTAGTCGGCGTCCACCAAACATACTGAGTGTGAAACGAAACGTCCATAATAATGACCCTAGGCTGGCAACCTCACATGACCATAGGAAAATATAGAATAGTCGGTCAATAATTAGCCCATATAATTGTCAGAAACCTTACAAAATCGTGTTTAATTAAATGTTCTAAAACCTTCTTCGATGCGCGTGTATTAATTTTTTTGTTAATACAACTTAACTATACAATTTAATATATGTATATAACGTATATATTTAATATCCTTTGGCAGAATTTTTAAAAATTTCGCCATCTATTATGAAAGGGTACCGTATAAAAATGAAAGGCGACTCCAATTGACACCAGAGAAACTAAAGACGGGCCATAATAAAAATAGCTGGCGTATTGTTTCATTTTAATAATTCAAGAAAATCTCATTTCTATAATAGTTGCGAACAAAAATTGGCTTCTTTAAACATGTATTAAACAATAGGAAAAAGAAGGCATTTTGTGTCTGGCTCGCGTCTAATATGTTGCCATTAGACGAAAACAATGGACAGATATAGTAATCCTTTAAATCAAAATAAAGCTTTGCAAGTGCTGGGATTTAATGAAATGTCTGCGCAGATGATTAGTGCGCATCCGGTAGTCAATATGGATGTCATTCCGCTCCGCAGGTGGCGGTGCTACAACAGGACATCAACGAATTGGATGTGCGGCTCAGCTCGGGATATTTACAGGTTACTTGCACTATTGCTTGGCCTCGTTCTTAAGACGCCCTCCTCTTACCTCTTTCTCTTACCTTCTAATTAATTTATATCTTCTTTACTCTACTCGTAAAGCTGCGAGCTTTTCTTTCCGAAATTTTTTAGATTAAAAATAAATATATTTTGTCTCTGTATCGAGAATGCATCGATTGTGAATTTCTTTGATTTTTCGTGCTGCTAATCGAATAGATTTTATTCTCGTAACAGATTCTTATATTCGATATTTCTATTTTAATAAAATATATTAATTTTGATTCGTCATTTTTTAAGATGATGTTTTATCCAAACAGATTTACCGTTATTAGTGGCATTGCATTTGTTATTTGCTGGACTGGATAGAGTAGATATATTCGGAATATGTAAGCGTTATTGGTAGAGTGGATAAACAGGAAGTGCCGCGATGATGGGCGGTTAATTATGTGTTATACACAAGAATATTTGTAACAACAGTTGGCTGTCCACAAAAGCTTTTTAGTCCAAATTCAACATTTGTTCTATGCAAAAAAGGAGAGCAATTTTTTCCCGTTACCGAAATTAAACATTAGTTTTTGATCGATACGATCGGTGAGATGCGAAAGAATTTCCTTTATGCTGATTCTATTCACTAGCATCATTCTCCGCCCCGGTGATTGCATCGAATACTTCCATTTTTATCTCGTACCAATTTGCAGTTTAACACAAAACTCACATCCCACTACAAAAAAATATATAAATTTACATATTACAGAAATTGATGCTGTGCAGACAGCATTGTAATGCCGAACACAAACGTTGTAACCCCATTAAGGAGAAAGCATCCCGCGAAATTATCGGATGAAGAAAAGGGGAAAAAATAAAAGCGGAATAGTCGAATCCCTGTCGTTTTCCGCTCGCCAATGACTACCATTTACGTCCTTAGGTGAGTCAGCTGGCATTATTGTACGCAGCCTTCTTTACTCCTCACACAGTGTAGACTTTAATGCGTCGCCAGCCTCAGATTAGACAGAAGAAAAGCCGGCAAGAACAGATGGTGCTTTGTAAGGCGATGATTATTCCCACCAGTAAGATTTACCTCAGTCGATGTATTTATCTTTCCGAATACGTAGGGAAGGATAGAAGAAATGACCGCGGACCATGTAAATGTCTGTTGGTTCCATTAAAGTAATGGTTTGAGTTTTTTCTATTTTTGGTTTTTACATACTTTCATCGAAAACCTCTATAATGGACGCGGCTTATCGCTGACCTCGTCTACAATCTGCAATTGGGGAAGTGGCTTTTTTTCGTCACAAATTATTTAAATGAATGCCAACATTATCTTAAAATATGGATATCCTAACTTATATTTCTGTAAGAATTTTAAGAATTCACTTTATGCATTTTTTACGCATTAGCCGAGGGAACAAGCGAAATGTATATTTATTAAATTCTTTTCTTCAATAATGACTAATGTAGTGACCCCTGTATTTCGTCTTCTCTGCTCGATGTCGGCGTCAGCGGTGAAGGACTCATGTACAGGAGCTGTTTTTACGAGTCGGAGTCGGCAGAGGACACGTAGAATCAAAAAACGTGAAATATTTATATCGGAGATAACGTATAAATGATATAAATATAAACATATCCATATGCGGCATCAAATGTGACGAGAATTATTTTAAGCATGGTCCGTAAGTGTAATTGCCCGGTAATGGTCGTCACTTAGAGTTTACAACTTGCTGTTGGAAGTTTTACTAGCCAGCCTCGGTAAGACTGGCCACAGTAGAGAAAATTTATTACTGGTGTTTAAACGTGCCGGAATAAACTCTTAGATCTTCCTACTTCACCTCTTTTATCTTCTATTCCTAACCTTGTATCTCATAATAAGAAAGAGACGGTGCCGGTTTTTTTTATTATGCATTCCATTTTTATTCGGAAGAATAAAACATCGTATTTTCCGCGAGATTTAAGTAAGAACACAATGTTAGTCAGGCCGTGTAGTTAGATAAAAAGAATACAATTGGTTCGAGTTATCTTTGGAAGGAAGAAATCCCTTTCAATGACTTTCAGATCAGCAAACGAGGTGTATGTTCAATCCATACATTGTATTGTTTGTATTCCAATTTTTCTGTCTGTATTGTCAGAATGTGATCGTTTCTTTCTCATATACATAATATTTGCATGGATTTAGAGATGCCTCACAAGCGAATTCCAAATAGTTGCTGTCATAAAACAGACAGTTCTTCTATTCTAAATTTCCAGGCATAATGCAGTAAATAATCGTGGAAATTTTTTCTTACGATATAAGTATACGAGAATGTTTTTATATGGAGAAAAATGGACATAAATTTTTAAAATCTTTATTAGTAATGTAATCGTCCTAATTTTTTCGATTCGGTTGCGTTAATACTGTCATTGCTGGGGTTCGTGTGACAAATCAATTCTTCTCTCATTAGTCTAAAGTCTTTTCTTGGCATTTCTCCATTTTTTTCTATTCTGTTTAACTGCCTAATCTAAATGGTTCCACTGTTTACTATATAAATTATAGAAATAAAAATAGATTAACGATTTACCAATTGAGTCGACAGAGTAAAGAAAACCCTTTTTGACTACGGTGGGCAGAAGACTAGTTAAATATAGGAATACCTGTACATACTCGCAATAGCTGAGATTCCCCATTACCTTAATTAACTGCAAGGTAATTAGCGGAACATCTTAAGTGGGTGGAGTATGGTAGGTGAATTATTTAGAACCGACTTTCTGTGAACTCGCGAGCTTGTCACTTTTGTAGTTGAATTGTCGGATAGAATTTATTGGTGACACGAGGCTTATCCTGATAGACTCAGGATAGCAAATTCCAAAGGCCTGGCTCATAAGAGATAAGGGGTAAAATGAACTCGCTCAGTCAAGATTCTGTTAGAACAAAGCGATGAAAGGTGAGGATAATTTTAAACTTTGTTTCCATTAAAAATTTGTTTACGGTTCTTAAATGATGGAGTAGGGTTTATTAAACGAATAAGTTCTAGTTTGAGTTATGTTTTGATATATGGCTACGAAGTATTAAAATGTTAGAAGGGAATAAAGAAGGGTCGAAGAGATAAGTTGTTTAGATAAGACGATAATTCATAATAGCAATCAAGCAGCGAGCATGCTCTGGAGAAGAAAAAGATAAATTCGTTTACTGAAGAAAAAACTGTAATAACTCAAACTGATATATACCGAAGGAAGAATCGAGTCATTAGCAACAGGTATTCAGACTTAACTGGCTTTGGAAATCATTTATTGAGACGAGGCGGTAATCGTGTGCATCCCCCTTTCCATTTTATGCTCGGAGCAATCACATTTGTTTTCTAAAGTCAGAGATCTGACACTATACAGAATTCCATCGTTTCGGATGAGGGTGGCCGTCGTAATTTACGACAGAAATTGCTAATGGCCGATAAGCTCATGTTGTTTGCTGCCTCCGATTGTTAACCTTTCCAGAGTTATAAGTTTTCCTCTCGAAGATAACGCAACCCCAGAACAGCCGTTCGGAGTAACAGATAGGACTGTTTAGCTATCTGGTGGGAAAATAATTACACTTATATATCTCAGTTCAGTTTTTAGGCTGTCCAGTCGTTATTGCCCGCTTATACCGACTGTAGTTGTTAGAGAGATATCTAGACTTGATCTGACAAAAAGAAATAATTAACTAGCTCAATATAATCGAGAATCTTCTTAAAGAGGTAGAAAATTAGATAAAAGAATATCGCTCCTCTAATATATTTTATTATATTAACTTTATTCTAATATTTAACATTGTTAACTCGAGCTTATCTACTGCACGGAAGAAATAAATGGCGCACAGTAAATGTAAATAGCTTGTAAGAAAATGTTAGTGGATGGGAATTCCTGACGAATGAATAGTATTTAAGTTCCATGTTTATATTTGTCGACCGAGATTTAAAACTGCGTCTGATTGATAGGAAGAGATTTAAACTTATTAGTTAAATTGCCCAAACTTTCTGTGTTTATCTAAATATATCGGTTATTTTATTTATTTCTGACGTTCTAAGCTTTGCTGCAGATAAGTACCGAGATAAAAATAAACGATATTGATATGGGGTCAAACTAAATCCTCCCAAGATTTTCCTATATTAGTACCTGAAAGTTAGTTATAGAGAATCTTTTTAGATTTAAATTATAAATTTAAGAAGATTTTGTTTGCAATATTAAAAGAAGAATAAAATGAGATATTTTATTGCCAAATTTCCAGAAATCGTTTTATTTATACAATTCTTATCTGTTAAAAGCTTTCGCCGAAACATGGTTCTGAAAGATATAGGTAATATGCTTCTCTCGTAGCTTATTTGAAAATTTGAGGATAACTTCATTCGATACTTTCATAAATTCCTTCCATGAGCCTAGTGGATTTTATGGATAAAACTATGCCCGGATGACCCAAAATAGCGTAAAAAACGTCATTTCCTCGGCATCTTTTCCAAAACAATCGCATCTTCTAAAGTAGATTAAGAAATGCTTCTAACCCGAATTAAGTAATTGTTCGATTCTCTGCTGTGTCTGGCAAAATAAAATTGTTTATGAAGTGAATTAAGAAAGATATTTATTATAGAAATATAATAAATATACTGGCGAATCGATAATCTTTTTTATAATTATATAAAAATAGTTTTCTACCTTAGAAATTTAGTATTTATAAGTACACTGTACAGTAAGTAAATGGACGCTTTCGTCGGCAATTAATTTAACTGGAGATACAATATTATTATTATTTTTTTAGAATATCGAATACGAACTCGAATTTATTTTAAAAATCTATTAATTGTCGATAGAAAATCGTTTCTTCTGCCTTAGATGATTTAGTTGATAAATTTTAGTTGGATTACACGAAATAAGACGAGTCTTATAGATTATATAAAGTAATACGATTATAGAATTGCCCAAATAGTTTAACATAAGGTAAATAGTATAAAAAAGAAAATATAAAATTAGATAGGCCCCTATTGAGTTAGTACTGGAAAAAGATTCTTTGATAGATTGTCAAAAAGCCCAATAAAGAAATGAAGTCAAGCAGTTCAAACTCGTTTCTTGTAAAAACTTACCTTTTTTGACGTTTCAGTTCAGCAATCATCAAAATTTTCCTGGTGTACCATTCTATCCATTTTTGGTAATGCTCGAATTTCTAATCCAAAATAAATCGAATCTCGACTTGATCTTATTTAAAATCTACGTTTATATATAGAATTTATATACGGGTGATGCGAGTAACGGATATTAAATATCACTAGATTTTTTAGATTGAAAAAAGTGGCAGCGACAAGCCATGTTTATTCTATGCTATTGGCAATAATCAGATAGGAAATATAGACAAAAATAATGTGTTTGGCCGTAGCGAAAGATTTGTCGATGATAAAAAGAAACAAGCGAATACCCGTTTCTGATCTAATGGGCTGAAAGAACAGGCGGGAATTTGGTGCAGTCGAACCACATTCTATTTTGTCATCTGTCATCCACTTGTCAAGACGGCACATCTTTCTTCACATTCTCTCTTCGTTTGACTTTGTCTTTTCTCCGGAATAGAAATTACGTGTCTGTGATGATTTCCCATGTTAAAAAAGAATTCGAACTTGTCTATTGGATTCGGATCCTTTATCCTAAATGCATTATAAGCTTGTTGATGGAATGTAATGTTTATGAGCCGAGATGTAATCAATATTGATATATTTTCTAAATGCGAAACGACGTAGAGTAGGATAAAGCTTACAACTGACAAATCCAAAGCAAGAAAAGAGGGAGGGAAAGAAGATGCTTTCGTTCTGTATTTAAACATCGAATCAAAGCGATGTTTTCGCCCTCTGCTTTACAAGATAAAAGTAGGTATTTATAACACAAATAGATCAGAGAGAAAGAAGTGGATTTGAACTTGTTGATTATTTCCTTCCAAACAACCGGCTCTGAGAAACGTGACTGAGCTTTTGATATCATCTCTCTTAAGAAAACGTGACGTCACGTCCGACGTCACCAACTCCATACTTGAAATAGTTGTCGTGCTATGTTCCTAGCAGTGCAGAATGACATGGTAGCTAGACACGAGAGGGAGGGGAGAGATGCTATCTGGGTGACTCAGCGCCGCTGATCGCGTGTAATCCAGCACTCTTGCCTGGGGTGGCCCATTCGACGTCGAGGGGTTGGTTGCTAGCTCTTTCTAGATGGGATATGCTCAAATAGTCAAAAATAGATAAATATATACGAGTAATAAACTACAGAATAACTTATAAAAGATTCTGCTTGTGTCCAAAATTATATTTATTCCATCAATCGACTCCTTTCGAATAGAAAATGCAGTCGAGGAAATATAAGTAAGCAATACAAAAAGTAATAAAGGCCAAAAATTGCAAATAGAATTTAGCTTCTGTGTTTTGTTTACTCAAAAAAAGAAGAAAAAGAACCATCAATTTTCGAATCGACCGACAAGAGAAAATATAAGAGAAGAGATGAGAATTCATTTGTTAGAATCTACTAGAGAAGTTTCTAAACTGTTCTACATTCGGAAATTTGTCAGGAGCGTGTCGAATATTGATTAGACATTCAACTGGACGCGCATTTATTGGATAAAGTTTAACGAATTAATAAACATTTCGATGCAATTGTAGTGTATCCGCGCTCGTCCGTCTGTGACGCGGTACAAGAGACGCGCGATCCTTAAAAATGAAAGCCAGCCGCTCCGATTAAACATGCAAAATGTACGAGAAAGTCTGCTCTTATCTCGATAAATATTAGATAAAAGCGAGATTTTCGGTTCTTGTCGATGGGCTGTTTATAGGTAAAATATCAACTCCTTTCTGGAAAATTTACGGTCGTTGCTGCCTGGCCGGATTCATCGCTGTCTCTAGCTCCAAATATAGAAGTCATGTCCTTGACATTCCAGTCATTTCCTGTTTGTGCTCGAACCGCATCCACCAAAAACCTGTTTCTTTCGACATTGCAGCGGAATTATTCGCGATTTGCTACAAATTGCTGCAAAGTCGTTTTCAATTGTTTTTAAAACGAAGGCAATTGGTCCGCTTCCTGTTGTCGATCGAGAGACTGAAAATGAGTTTTCCAATTTTTTTCTTGTGGAGGGTGAGACGAGCGCGCGTGGAGTTTTGAAGAAACGAAGACCGAGATTATTAACAAGGCAAATGCAGTGAAATTCTCGGATCATAATTAAAGGAGACAGCCAAGAGGACTCTACCTGTATGAAACGAACTCTGAGCGAGGTAATGAGATTCATTGTCTCGAACCAACTAAGCTTATATCGACCGTTTTCCAACCTTCTGGGTCAAGCTAATTGAAATAACGATTTCCTGTATTTCTTGTGGAAACTTTTATTGGTGGCAGACCGACGTTTCAACGATTTTCAAAGAAATATTTTTTGGGAATTTCAATCTGTTCGAAGATTTTACTTTTTTTGAGAATGTGACGGGCTGTGAAATGACTCGAGCGAAAATTAAAAATTTAAATCTAGTTTAGGTAAGAGTTTCTTGATAGCACTTGATGAATCCATTTGCATCTGCCATTACAAAATAAAGAGGATTTATTTCAAACGGGCTTATTTGAAAGAATTCAATAAAATGCAAATTTGGGAGTGGTTCTTTATAGTTATTTATTCAATTTACAGTTTGGTAATATTAAACTAGGAAGGAAAATACCTTTAAGAACATCATTAAAAGAACATTGCAGATTTTAAATCTTTTTTAAATTGTAAAAATGTGTGGCATGTAAATGAAGCAATTCGCAGAGGATATTTTCTTTTGTTTGCTATTCATAAAACAAATCCGATAGAGGCACCATTTATGAAAATTGATGATGATGATGATGTTAGCCTGCATATTCTGATAGGAACGATAAGTGAAGTGAAATATTATTCCCCTACATTTACGATATATCAAGTAAAGCTCAAATAATCGGAAAAATTCAACTAAACTGTTCGAATAACTCTATTTATTTTATTGTAAGATCCTTAACAATTTGTTTGCGAATTTTTCTAAATCTTAATACAAGAGGCGATTCTATTTAAATTTTCCAGATTATATTATTTAAATCTGATAAGATTAATAAAGAAAAAATTTTAATATTTTGACGGATCAGATACAAATAGAAACATCGACAGGTGACACAAACAAAAACACGTTTGTAGCCAGTACTCCATCAATGTCTTTCGCTCGGACCAAAACTTTCTGATAATTGGACCATCTAAGGGTAGGTCCATACATCACGGAGACTGCAGGTGAGTTACACCACCTGTCCTTATTTCCTGAGCTGTGACAGGTTCTACTCTAGCAATATTTCTTATTCTATATCTTCAGCAGGTGCTTCTGGTTCCGGGTTAGTTATTTTACTTTTTTTTTGCTCTAGTAGACGATTGGAATTATAAATGTTTAAATGGCCTGGAAATTAATTTAATAGAAATGCAAATCACGTTTTAGGAAATGAAATAAACTAATCGTCTGCGGTTTAGCTTCATCACATAACAAAGAGTCTGCTTGACCACTTTACTTTCTTGTAGTAGAGTCATTGTTGGTAGATGGGAAAGTTGGCGTTGATTGCACCCATATCAACAGTCTTGGCTCGAGTCCACCACCGCCGAGATGGCAAATAGAAATTCTAACTACGGTCAATAAATCCGGCTGACTATAACGTTCAGTTTCTCTTTTTTATCTGGAATATATTCGCAGAAGAGTTGGAATTTTCTCGAATTGGCCCATTTTCTTTCAAAAATGCAATGTTTAAAAGAAAGTAAATGCTATTAATCAAAACGAGACTCGCTAATACGAGTTTAATAAAGCGTTTCTGCGTGTGTGAAATCGTAAATAGTCCTTCGACTATTTCCTATTTGTTATCGCAATATATTTTAGAATCCATTCGAGTAATGAAATGTTATTTGCTTCAATCATATGCAGCATTTTTACCAAAACGGGTCTGTCTATACCCACGGGGAAGACGGGAGTCTCAGAACGGGGAACAGGCCCAGACAGGGGTTGGGAGGAATCAATAACCTCCCACAGGCTGCTAACCTGCTGTGTGTGTGGTTCACTCAGCCAGACATGAGTAATCGATCCACACCACGACGACATGTTCCCCGAATTGCTGTACTTCTCTCGTCCATTGGGCACATATTTTTCGAGAAATAAAAGTACCCAATGGAGCAGAATGAAACAGCAACATCCAACTCGAGTAAGTGCTTCCTTTTATCACGGAAAAAAAGAACAAAACCGAGTATCAATGGATAATGGATAAGAAAAACAATAATAAAAGCTGTTGCTTTTTGTCCAAGTGAAAACTGTTGCTGTTAAAACGAAAGAGTTTGATAATCGCATAACGACCATAGGATCCTTCGTCGAGAAAGTTTCCCTGGCCTAATTCCGAATCCTTTGCCTTACAAACGTGACCGGCCAGGCCAATGAGAACGAGATGTTTGTTGATTTAGTAATATATATTCGCCTTCAAGTGGTCTAAAATTAGTCCAAGCACGCAAAGTTTGTTCTTCTCGTCTGCTTACATGTCGTAAGAGTCGGCGCTTTTCTCTTCCAAATCCAAAGCCTGCCTCGCTTATACAAAGAATAACTTATCAAGGGTCGAGTCAATTTACATATTTCTGCTAAAATATACAAACAATTATTTGCTAGAATTTATATAAATTTCAAACAAATTATGATAATTTTATAAACTAGAACTAATATTGTTATTATTATTTTTTTAATTTAGCTTTTATTTTTTCCGTGTTTTTCCAACGTAATTAAATCTTGATTGAAACAAAGGTTTCGTATTTAATATTAAATTAAGTTTAAGTTACTCCAACGACCAATAACCTTTTGCAAATAAAAAAAGATTAAATATTATAATAAACCTGTTAACAGAAATAATACATGTTAATTCATTTTAATTACTTTCCTGTTAAACATAGAATATTTTGCTTATTAAACGGTTTCGAATAATAAAAAAGAAAATACTCTTTAAATGTTAATAAAATTATAATATTTCTGTAATTAAATATAAAGGAAATAATTTATTTTTATTCTCTTTATTCTCCCGGATTAAAAAAATTTATTTGAATTGTAATTATTAATACAAAAATTGCATATTTTTAAGAAATGATATCGAATAAAATATTTAATTATTAATATAAATATGAAAAGAAAAATACTTACTTACTAAAAAATACTTAAAAAGAAATTTATTTTCCGTCCTGAATAATAAATAAAATATAAAATTCATTAGCGAATTTAAATGGTTTAGCTTTAAAATTAGACATTAAATTAATAGGAAAAGTAAATTATTATTATTGGAGTCTTTGGTCTATTTCCAATTTGAGCGTGGAAGTTCAATTTTTGCAGGATAGTACCATAAACACGTCTTGTCTAAATATTTACTCAAGAAAGAGTATGGCGCCGTGATGACGTCACACCCAAATGTGGCGTCACGGCAGGGATAAGTGAAAAGAAGCAAGAAACCCGCAAATCAATATCAGGATTTAAACTAGGCTAATTTTAGAATATTTAAAAATCGAAAAATAATAATATTTAATAAGCGGCCGAATAATTTACATATATAATTAGAAATTAATTTAATAAAATCAAAGCGGAAATAAAATTTTAAATACCAGCGAAAATTTTTATTACTTATTTCTCTACCGGCTTTTAATAATATTTACTTATAATAAATATGCCGAATATTTGTTTTGTTGCAATTTAAGAACATAATTTAAGCATTTAAAAAAAGAAAGAAAGGAATATATATTTATATATTTAAAAAGTTAGCATGATCGGATTTGTCAACATAAATCGTTCGTCGGCATTAATGATAAGGAGCTATTACATTAATAATGGAAAATCGGGATTTGACTTTTACTCTGACGATGCGTGTTACACAGATGCAAAAAGTAAATTAGGGGGAAAAGTTCAAATTTTAATTATTAATCATTTACGCTTTAAATTAGACGTTTATGAGATAGTCGTGACGACTATTACGATTTCCGTGACTGCTAACAAATATGTTGTTGCTGTTCCTCAAAAAGAAAAAAGACACAATCTCGATTTTTTGCTTTTTATTATCGGCTCCCTCTAGTGTTGGATGGATGAACTATCTGCATTTTTCGTAACACGAAAATGGGTCACGTGTCCACTACGGACGAAAGTAGTGAAGAGCACCTCTCTGCTCTACTTCCTCCTTTTCGTTCTCGAGCATGCAAAGTTGCGATTCGGATAATTTTTTTTTTCGTCGGATAATTATAAATAGTAGTAAATAAAATTGTTAAAGATATTTTTAATCAAAGCGTGTTTTAATTAATATTTAAAACGTCATTTACTTTATTCTGTTAAGGTAATGACCACTCCCTGTCTGTTGTTTAATGTTATAATTAGTGTTTTTTCTTTCTCTTTAATTTCCTTTCGTAAACATTCGTGATTTGATTAAATTTATCTCGATTTTTGTATTTTATATCGAAATTAATATGTCTATTGGAAAAAATTAGCAAATTTTAAAATTTTATAACTTTTAAAATTTTTAAAAATGTAAACTTAAATAATTGTACTTAGTTATGGTGTATATATAAATATAAATATAGAAAGAAGCGAAAAGATAAATAAACATTTAAGTTAGATGAGCACCTGGCACGAAATACACCGATATGGTATCTGTTAGCATAAAAAAAATGGAGGATTCTTTCAAGATTTGATATAAGTGTACCATTTATGGAAGATTTCGGCAAGTTTCCTCCATCTCCTCTATCAAGGGACCTTTTGTAAATGTCACAAAGTCCTTTCTGTGATGGTCTTCCTAATGCAGTCAGATCCAAACATCTGCGGAACAGCACAGAGGATAGAATAGCCGCTATTTCCGTTTCTCTAAGTACATCTTCGGTGTGCATGCTCAGATAAACTATTGCATCTGTTGTCAAGGAGACGTTGCGAGTGACTGCAAGTGCGCGCAGTATGCAATTCGATGCATTTTCCACAGCATTTTCACCTCGGTTAGCTACGTCCATGCCGGACGATACGTATAGAAAGTCGTCCTTTTTTTCGAAAGAATAGAGGAAGAATTATTATAATCGGACGACCGAGTGAGTAAGTTAGCCACAAAAATCGCTAGAGAGTCGTTTTCATGAGGACATGATTCGATAACGGTCTATCTGGAATATATTCTTTGCACGTCATGGTAGTAAATGTCTCCAGCTGCCACCAAAATATAAAAGTCGTCATTTCATATCTTGAAGAATTACGATACCATAAATTATTATCAGATTACAATAGCGTGAGAAATATTCAATAAATAATTTTCTTCTCTTTTTGATAATTCTAGCTGATGACAATTTCCACTTTCTGCGAATTATCCTACGGAGCAGTTTAAGGGATATTCTGTTTATTATATGGAAAATGTCTTTACTCGAAACATAAAATATTTATCGGATAACTTTCTCACTGTATTCAGTCTTCAACACATGATAAATCAATGCTTATATTTCATATCAGCCATTCAAATGTAATAATAGAAAACATTAAGAATTGACTAAAATATTTCTTAGAAAAATCATAAAAATTCATAAATAATTAGAAAAAATTATATTTTTGTTACATTTTTTATAAGATATTCTGATTACAATAATTTGGTTTATCAAAATCTTTCTTAATCCATCCATTAATACGAATATGACGAAGTATGTCAATTTTGTATTTCAAAAATGAACTCAAAGAAACTCGATAATACTACAACATACAGAGTAATTCAAGTTTCCCTCCAGTTTGTGACAATGTAGTTTTCTCTTTAGACAGCGGGCTCTCTTGTTTAGGTACTATTGCTAGTGCCCCNAATTAATTTAACTGGAGATACAATATTATTATTATTTTTTATACTCATCTCATTATCTATTCGAAACTTAATTGATTTTGAATTTTACATTAAAATGATCGTCATTTAAGTTAGTTTTTATTATTTAATTAAAATTCTAATGTCCAGCAATAAAAATATATATTGTAGCATATATTCAATGGTAACATATCAATGTTATTCCTGTAAAAGTGAAATGTGTTATTCATGATGTTTTCATCTTCTTTCTCCACTCGATTTTGATTTTAAAAATTTACTTTCTAAATTTAGATTTTTGTTTGTTAGTAAAGAAAATTGGAAGCTTATTACATAATTATGAATTTTTCTCCCTTGTAACATAAATTAGAATGTAGATTTAGAATGTTTTATTGCCTCATCCATAGATGCATAAGTATAGTACAAATTGTTAAGAATCGGAAATGCTTGATGATGGATTATTGACAGTAAATGTAAAATAGATTATTTTACTTTAGAAAATAGAAGTTTTGATTTAAATAAAAAAAATTTATTGAAAATAAGTGATTTAGAGAGCGTTTTTATCCACTTTCTCGTAGATTTACCTACAAAATATTTTAGGACAGATAAAAATTTGATCGATTTAAAAAAAAAAGAAAGAGAATTTTCTTCTTTGAAACGTTAACTTTATTTTTAATTTTAAATATTCAATTTGGATTATAGAGATTAAAGAGTTGATGATCTCTGAAATGGTGAGCAACGTGCCATATCATCATTGAAGCAATCACTTCCCATCATATTACAAATATAATTATCCTTCACTGATGTTAAGTATGATTTGCCATTAACCGAGAATTTCTAATGTTTCCTGTCTTCTTTCGCCGCAGGCAGGCAACCATGACGCCTAAGAATTGATTACCCTCGTTAAAAACAGAACATAATCGAAGACTTCTCTCTCTCTCTCTCTCTCTCACCGTCGGAATTACTAAGATGCCACAAGACGTGCTTATGAATCACCAAGTTTTCGCGAGTAAATATAAATACACTTAAGCCATTTTGAAAACAAAACCCTAAGAGGGAATATGCAAAATCAAAATTGCTACCAGATAAAAGAGCTCTAATCTGAGTCGCGTAGAAACTGTTGCTCCTATCGATTAAGTTGGACATTGACAAATTATATTTGGCAATTGGTCTTTGCAAATCTTCAAACTTTAGAGATTATATGCGGGCGAAAGTTTGTAAAAATATCAAAGTTTCTTTAATCCTAATTTATACATTTTCACAAGCTGTTATAACAACTGAATAGATGTGTACTGTCGATTATTTATAATCTTTAAATTTTATACACTTCGCAGAAATAATACATCTTAGGAGTATTCATTAATTTCTTGAACTTGATTGGAAACTTTGATAGTTTCTATTAAGTTTAATTACTCTTCATAAAACTCACCAAGTTGAATGAACTCCACGTCTTCGTTTTTATTACTTATCGTATTTATAAAATACTTAAAATGCAATTAATTTATTTAAAATACTCATTTTGTATGATTTCCTACAAGAAATGTGTAATTGGAGATTTTATGTAAGGACATCGAAAGAGATTGAATGATCAAATTTTAATCAGTAGTTAAATGTAATAACATATAATCATTTTTAGAGACTTCATTGCAAAAAATATAATTTATAGAAGTGGAATTTTTTCTTTATTTTTCAATTTACAATGAGGATCAATATATAAAACTGCAAAATAAATCTAGACGTGATACGATATAACGATTACGAAGATATATATTAATGTAGATAATAACTTTAAAAACTTATTTTTGAAAATATTTTTCTGTAGAGCCGAGGACATTGGAAGCTACTTTTTTATGTGTTTTTTTCAATTTCTGATAGCTATTAAAGTAGAACGAGAAAACATAGAAGAAATCTGGTTATTATTTGATATTATAGAAAGGCAGCAAAGATACCAACCGTGATACTAATAAAGAAAGGGAGGACGCAGTTTTCTATGATTGCCCCAAGGATAGACAATCCCGTAACGATTCGTGGTAGCAGCTGTGTAGGCCGAGAAAGATAGGGAGTACCTCATCACTAGGATGTTTTTCTTAGCGTACAACTTGTTATACAGGTGGCGTTAAAGCCACCTGAAAGATATTGTCTTGGACTTCCCGCAGGTTAAATTGGATTGTGTCACCGTTCTCAGATTCAATCTATGTGTCATGTATCCTAGAAAGATGCACTTCCCTTTCTAGCCGCGGGTATGGTCGCTTGTAAGCAATTTGGTACTATTTCCAATCCTATATATGTAAAAGCTTTTTAAACTCGAACAATTTTTGGTTAATATAAAATAGGAAATCCTGACTTGTCTTGCTGTAAAGCCGAACTACGTAAGAAGGAGTTGAGAGCTAATTATTTTCTAATTTAAATTATTAAATAAGTCTTTGTTTTAACTTTATATATATACAATTACACACACACAAACACACACTTATATATATGTATGTATTTATGTGGTGTGTATGTGTAAATAAAACAAAGATTTCAATTTTTATAGATTACTGTTTTCATTTATTTTATTAGTAAAAAAGGAAATAAGTTATAAAAAGTCTATTTAATATATTTTTAAAGCTTTACATCATTTCAATAGTTTATTTGATTAACAGCCTTGTCATATTCATGACAATTAATTTAAACTCCTTTTAAAGTATTTATTGATATTCACGATCGTTCACGACTATGTTTATTTTAGAGTTTTAACTATAAAAATATCAAATTTATTTTTAATTATTGTCAAGAATATATTTCAGAATTCCTATAAATTAGAGAAGGAATTATAAATAATAATTATTAATGATGACGGCGAATAATTTACAATTAATTAAATACATATATTTTGAGGAAAAGTTTTAAAATTTGTAAGATTGTTTCGATTAAAGAAGGTAGAAAGAAGTTTAAATAAATTTATTAAGTGTTATTATTAATATTTATTATGACGTGTTTGATATAAGAAATTTGAATTTCTGGAATTACTCCAGAGAGAGTTTGGTAAGAGAGAGCAAAAATGGCCATTTGGAAATTGTCTCCAATATAGAATATATTTCACGCTGACAAAAAATCATCCAAAACTTTAATTTGCTAGCCGGCGAGGCTGTGTTATTTCCAATAAAATTCTTTGAGGATGTATAATATATTGTGTATGACACCAGTGGGTATTTAGGAACATTTGATAAGAAACGGAATAATGAATTATACATATCCGAGATCTGCCCATCTACAAAGAAATTCTAGTCAAAAGAATAAAAAAATCAGAACAATTCCGAACCGAAGAGTGCATTGTGCGGGAGGTAGAAGAAGAATGAAAGTGTTGCGAGTAGACAGAAACGGGCAAGTAAATGACGTAGGGGAAAATGGGAAATTACACTATAGATAGGCTTAAGGAAATTAAATACCGACGGGTATTGTTTTGAAGAAGTATCCGAGGTGACTGATGGCAGGAAAAGAGCATTGCTGTGGGAGAAGCCCCGGGTAATAGTTGGCAGTATGCAGAGTGTCTTAGTGAGTCAAACCTTCATTTTATGGCAAACTGACCAGTTGTGTTATCGCGGTTAACGTCGACTATAGATTAACCGGCATAAAGGTCTACCAGGACTAAGTTTCAATTAAAGCAGACAGGTTGCTTATCTATAGCCCCGTTCTGTCAAGAGAAACTTACCCAAGTAATTGAAGCGCTTAAAGATTGATGAACACTGGATTTCTATTAACTAAATTTTTTTTCTGTTCGGGTTTAAGTATTATCTCCTTTTTTTCTTCTACTCGACTACATGTAGATACATTTTCTACAACTTGTATTTCAAGACGGAGATTACGGGAAATGCACATTGCTCTCGTAGCTATGTATTGATCTAGGATGTACCCTGTATTTACATTGAGGAGACGAGAGGACAGTAATGTACGTTGTGCTCAGGTAGTGTAGTAGCGCCATTATTTCCATCCCCTCGGTGCACGCACTCTGACGCTAAGCCTTTAATGGAACCTTTAGAATGGACCGTTGCTTGTTCTGCCACAGTCCATTAGGGAGCGTCTTTGCAAAGATGGTGCGACAACGCATCACTTTTTCTGATAAATCTTGGCTTGGACTGGAATTACTTAAAAAATTATCCGTCTAACTTACAATTTTCTTCGATGTTTTCCAGACCGAGATATTGAAAGCCGTTTTAATTTCTCCTTCATGCAACCGAGTGAGAATTGGTACGTCTGCTGTTAAGATTCTATTTTTATTTGACTTTTTCCGGATTTTTTTTTTTTGGTAGATTTTCTTTGCCGAATGCACTTAACTGAAATCCTTTTCTTGTGATATTTTTTGCACTTTTCCAACACAAATAGATTTTTTTTTCCTATTCGGTGTGTTAGCTTTGTTGATGGATTTCGTTTCGTGTGATTGTCTTTTGAGTGTTTTCTAACTGTATTTTTTTGAAACATTTTTATTCTTTATAAAACCTGTGGTAATAGTAAAAAAATAAACGAACATTTATTCATTGAATGTTTTTGTCGCATGTGAAGAAACAGATGCTCGAAAATATAAGTGAGTATCTGTCTCCACATAAACGGAATATTATACGCTAGTGTTACACTAGAGTCAATGTTTTATAACATTAAGGTTCTTATAAAATTTTATTTATTCTGTTAGGTCATGATACTTTTAAATCGCATTAAAATTCTTCACGTTAAAAAATTAAGTGTATTAAACAAGAAGTTTCTTTGTACTACGTAATCTGCAAAGGAATGTATGCTCAAAATGTAACTCTAAATTGCTTTCTTTTTGAATTTATTTGAAAAAATAAGCAAAATTCTTTTAAATTCACTCTTAAATATAGAAAATGATATTATACAGTTGTGTCATTCGAGGTTCGTATCAAGAAAATAGTGCTATTAAAGAAATTTACTACCAAAATCCAGATTGGAAATATGTCTTAGTGAAGAAAAAGTATATATCTTTGAGAATTTCATGGGTTTTATTTTGGTTTCGAGTGAGGGTAGATATGCAGTATATGAGATATTGTCAAGCATACCGTCGAAATTTTATTTATTTTTAAACTCATAGTGACAAATGCGAGTCTTTCCAGCTGGTACTCTCCAAAACTCTACAGGGGTCAATACTTGATGGATACATCGATTGTAAAACGCAATAACTTTTCTCTAATTGTACACAGTTAATGTTTCTCAAGCATCTGACGGTCGAATCGGTGGAAACGAAACAGATGTTCGGAATGTCTTGCTGTCATGTGACCAAATGGAGTTGTGACACTTCTATCATGTCCAGTTGTCGGTTCTGATTGACTCGACTAATTTCTCTTTGGAAACTTACTAATGAAACCTTGTTAAACAGGTAGTGAGAAATGATGAGTTAAGCCATGGTGGGTAATTGTAGCTTTGATGTAGTTGATAACCACTTTGGAAAATTGTGGGGTATTCGGTACTCGTTACATATTTTATTCTGCAAACACTTTTGTCTATCTGTAATTAACGTTTAAGACCAGCCGAGCGTGGAAAATAAGGTAAAAAAAAAAGGAAGTAAAAATTAAACAAAGTAAAATTCTTTTCGAAGTTTTTGACTATCGGAAATGATTCAAAATGACTAATATCCGGAGGAATAAACTTGTAAAAGCTAAATATAGAACATAATGATGGCCATTTTACAAGTCAGAAGCCGTACTAACCGGACAAAGTTTGTTTCAAACTTAAGAATAATTAGAAGAAGTTAAAATAATCTTCTAATTGTTTCCGTTCTTGTAATTATTTATTGAGTCGAGCCATTCCAAGTTTCCAGTTGAAAGATTAGAACATAATCGACTCACTTTATCTGCCATCAAGTGTAATCAAAGGATAATTAAGATATATTTGTATTCTCCGCCCAATTTTACTTATTCGTCCGGGAATTGAACGGCAGTACCATAGAATAGAGAACGGACAGCTCCCCATGTGTTGCTCGTTGATAGAAACACTTCAGTAACTGACCGATTAGAAAGTGAATGATTGCCTCACAAACTACCCTCCGAAGACCATACAACGATTTCTATTCGAATGATAGGTTAGGAACCTACCTGTAAATATTTTACTCGGGCTTTTAGTCTCCTATCTTACGTCACGTGGTAATTTATAAGAGACGATAGATGAAATAGACTGTCATGCCACATCTACCATAACAAAAAGTAAAACATATATTATCGGGGAGGGGGGAAAATTTCTGTCAGAATCCAGTCCGGAAATTAGTCGAAAGGCGACAGAATTTCCGGATATTTCATCCAAAACGTTGCTACTTCGGAAACGTCGCATAAAGTTTTGTTCCTTTCGACATCATTTCAGGTGTCTCTTAAAGGAAAGTGTATGATGTCTACTCTCTTCCAATGATGCATCCGCTGCTTCTGTCTCGATCCATTTTTATTTATCAAGAATCATTGTTCTCTCGAGACAGTTCCACGAATTTTTCGCCAATCGTAAAGATTTTTATTCTTAGAATCAAGAAAAATATAAGGCAGTTTATTTAAACCTGTTAGAAACCGAAAATATTTTTTTGCAAAAGGATAAAATATATATATATCGTTTTTTTCTTCTCTTTTAAAATTCCGATTTTTTGAGAGAATTTTATTTAATGAGCAAAGAAGGAAAAACATCCGTTTAGTCGAACCTACAGGAAATTTATTTTTCCGACTTGACACGACGTGTCTAGTAATTTACTTTTGCTTTCTCAAATTGGAAAGCAACAAGTAGAAAATTACTTCACTTGTGGCTTGTACTGACCAAATATAGCTAATAGTTTGTGTTTGTGCGTCGCCTTCCAATTATCGTTGCGCTTCTCAACCCCGGGGCTAAAATGCAATCCGCGCACTTCTTACCGATTTCTACATAATATCGAAATCTTATTAACTTTATACCAAACATTATATCGTAAATTGTAAAACCGAAAACCTAATACCAGTTTTAAATTATTAAATTTTCTACCGACTTAATTTGCAATTTATTCATGCAAAAATATACAATATAGTCTAGGATATTTGCATAAATATTTAGCATAAATGCCTGTCGATTGCCTTTTACTTCTTACAGATTATTTTCATTTTTAATAAATTTACAAGTTTAACGAATTGTTAAATTAAAATGTTGAATTATTTGGATTAATGTCTTCATTTTAATAATTAATTTACTTGTGATATAGGAGGAAAAAGCGCCCGAGTGTTGTATCGAGTTTGCAGTTTTAATTAAATTGCAATAACGAGAAATTCCAAATGATTTATTTGTTTACGTAGTCTTTTTCCTTTCTTCTCGTTACCAATGGAAAAATCGTATTTTTCCTATTCTTTTCCTTTCAAGCATACTTTTTGAATATTTATTTAAATCTATGTTTGAACAATATGAGCGAAATATATTTAATTTTTATTATTTTTTCAAGGTACTTTAACTTAAATTTGTTAGTTAGATAAAAGTTTTTGCAATTTCTACAACTTTTGATTAAGGGGAAAAAATCGATAGAAAATATTCGATTATTTCTCCACGTTGCCAGAACATGTCCAACCACAGCAAAATACGTACTAACTAAAAATAATCGTAAATTGGAATTATTTCAACGCCGGAGTCTAATTAAGTTTACGATCTCCAATAATTTCTTATTATTTCTATCATAATCCCATTAAGTTTATGAAAAGAATTCTATTCCTAATATTATTTGGAGACAATTTTTCTCTGTAAAACTGATATTCTTCAGAAAGAATGCTTCAAAAGTTAAAACAAATTTTGATTATTTTCAATTTATAAAAAAACTGACTTACAGAAATAAACTCTATTATTGTAATTTATTTTCATTTTGACTGGAAAAGTAGAAGAAAAGCAAATTTTTACTTCCCTTTAACAATTTTCAATTATTTCTTCTCGGTGTTAGTAAAAGTCGGACAAATTCAAATTATTTTAGTATTGGAATTTACCTTTACAGATATATATATTTTCAGTCGTCCAATTTTTTACTATTTGGTTGAATGTAACCATTCTCTAAAAAGAAATTGCTCTATTAATAATAATTTTTTTGCAGAGTCGTAATAAAAGTAACTTTCGTGAAATAAATACTTGAAAAGCCAACGTAAATTTAATTTTAACACGAAATAAATAAATTTTTTTAGTTATATTTTTTCTGTAAGAGCAGAATGGAAGATTTTCGATTATTTTTGTAAAGGATCAAAAGGCCACTAACTTTATAAAATAAATGCTTCGGTACGAGACGAGAAGCAATTTATATGGGGTGGATTAGCCAGATCACTTTCAATACTGCAAACGTGACGTCAGTACAGGATGTAGCAGATTAGAGAAAAGCAAAGCCTAGATTAAAATACTCTTCCTTTACATATTTAGAGTTTTAGCATTCTCTGCAGCAATTCCGGCCATCACACGATTGTGACAAATATATAGTGATGTTGCAGAACCTTTAAGCCACAGTTATTACTGGATTTAACGGGAATTACTGGAAATATGGGGATTGGGTGCATTGTCTAGGGAATATGTGAATATATATTGTGCACTGAAGTGTATTCGAAAACTTTTCATGTGAGAGAGAACTCCTTTTGTTCGAACACGTGAAGAGTGCCGAATAACTGCGCGGATACTTTAAAATCGATAATATTCGTTATTGTTTAAGGTAAACATCGTTACCATTGTTTTTTTTATTATTTATTCTTTTTGATTTCTCTACGTAATTCTCTTAAAAAGCGGAAGTGAAAATGCGATATTTCAAATGCGTTTTCTTTTATTTACGAACGAGTGTTAAATAAATAATGAACGAAGATTACGAGATAAGTTAATATATTATCATCTTTGGTAAAAATCGATGATGTTCGATGCTAAATATGTAATTTAGATAGTTTGGTGGGAATGTTTGCCACGCATATCTCCGAATATCATACATAATTACTAGGATATTCGAATACTGAAGTAAACTAGAGTAGGAATGTAATATTTACTTAACAAAGGAATTGCCGTTTCCATTAAATAGATCTTTACGTTGCAAATCGAATTTTCGGTGGGGTCTGGTTCGGTCGCGTCGATACGACGGACAGTGACCAGTTTTCCGATATTGTTCTAATCATCGTCGTCTTGTTTTAGTAAGGGCAACTAATTATCGTTCGTTCGATACGAAGCATGTCCGGATGTTTAAATATTGACACAATTTCTAATTTGTTAGACGACTAATCAAATGGGTCATACGTAAAGTCAGATGACATGACTGACAACCAGAACGATCCACATCAGAAAGCGGGTCAATTTGTGTAGAAATTCATTAATTTCGTAGGAGATAAATTATTCGTTTTGCTCTTCTTTCTCTCTTGTTTCGATAATAAAAGCTTTTTTTCGTTAGAGAAAGCAAAGTTTCGAAAATCCAATTTCGTTAGATATAAAAATAAAAAACGGAGTTACGTAACCGAGCATAAATCGTAAAGAAGAGATGTCGAAAATCTCTTCAATGGAATGACAAGGAGATTGCGAACATCTTTCCTCTCGGAGGACTGTTAAGGAACGTCAAGATTAGTGCGTGCGGCCCGTAACACGCGTTACTTCCATTGCACATAGATGTTCGTAAATGCCATTTCCCGCGTACGACAACTACTCCATTGGGAATGGAGACGTTGGATGTGCGATCGAGTCGAGTTGAAATGACATCAGTTTGCATGGAAGACAAAATAGCGATTGGAAAAGAGTCGTCCTGAGACCTCGTGAAATTCAAGCTCTCGGATTTAATGATCTCGGAGAAGTCTCCAACATAGCCATTGTTCTGTTTGTCTGAATGATTCCTGTAGATTGTTATATCTTTAAATTTACTTTTCCCCAATACGTTATATTTTCTTTCATTCCATTCTCTACCGTCTCTGACATATTTCTATCTAACTTACTTCGTTTTATGTTCGACGCTGACTGCAATATAACTTCTGTTAAGTCAGAACCACGCTTATTAAATAAAAGACGACAACTCTGATTTACGGGTTTTATTACATATAGACTTTGTAAGTCGATAGAATATTTAATTATTTGTTAATTTTGAAAATTGAGATTTTCGCTTAACTCTCAACGTTCTCAGAAATTAGAATAAATCGATTTTTTAAAGTGCACAGTTTAGTGATTTTGGAGGTTTTTATAGCTTCTTAAATATGTTGAAAAGTAGAAGAGTATATTTAAATTATCAATTGATGTAAATCACATTCGTACAAGTTATTCCAACGACTTACATTTCAATACCTTTGGTAATAAGTCTATATAAATGATCGATCTGTAAGATATTTCTATTCGATGATTTTATTAAATGAAATATTTAAATAACATTTTTATTTGCGTATTAAAATCTATAGAAATTAAAAATGAAAAGTGAAAAAATTGTAGTTAATAAAAAAAGGACGCGAGTAGTGGCTGTTGGAATGGAAGCTGGATGTGGATTAACTGTGTGTTTTCGGAGGTGCAGCTTCTTTGGTCGAGTCGAGACAACAATTAAAGCCTTCATCCGTGTAATCGGCTCTTATAAATATCCAGTAGACCGAAGGAAGTAAACAAATTAATATTGTATGCGATCATTAGGATGGTTGGATTTGGCATTCTAAATAAATTTTGAAAGGCAAATGTGTCTCTTGTTTTCACTATATTTAGTGGTTCTTAGTGATTAAAGTGTAATTATTAATGTCAGTCCGAAAGGCGAAAAGGATGGTTGCGGATATTAAAGTTTCCAAATGTTGGAAAATTAAATGTCATTCTGGCTGACTTCCAATTGACGCCGAACGATTTAACGAAAAACGCATTAAGTACACGCAACGATACCATATTTGCGTAATTTTCTAAAGTAAAGAACCCGGTGTATCCATCAGTGGACGACTTGGCTATTTCAAGTAAGCTCGATGGCATTGCTACTTTTTTTTACCTCTCTCTCTCTGCCTCTTTCGTTTTCTCTTTCTAACATCATTAGCGAGGTCCATCAGAGGGTAATTTGTCCTGCCCACCGATTCCCGTACCATGTCGAATCTGTCCCCATTAGCCCCGTGTCCCGAGCCTAACAATGTCGTGACACCTGTGCCAAACTCTTCGTATACCTGACGAGTGACGTTCGATAATAATCGATTCTTTTTCTCCCGATCGATCGTTGCTAAATATGCAATAGTTATTGACTCGACAAACCATTTCGGTTTAGTTGATTTAATGGCGCAAACCATTGTTCTGCTAAGGATTTCGATCTAAAAACCGGGGCGTGGTTTATAATTATCCGAAGATGTGCATTTCCTACTTTTTTTTCTCGACGGTCATTAAAATCCTCTTTTGATTTTGATCCCCCGTATAATTCGACCTTTCACGAAAGATTAAAAAATCGCTTTCGCACGCCTATTAAACGAAATTAGATATTGGGTTCTAGATAATTTCCTTCCATTCGATTTAAATTTTATCGAAAAATATAAAAATGTTGAAAGTTTGAAATTGTATCTCGTGGGAGGTTCCCGTCTTACGGCCATCTCTGGAGAAAGGCGAGGAGATCCAGGAACTTTCCCATAGGAAATACGTCACTCCGCATCCCTCAGGAGTCATTGTCACCTCTAGTCACGAGCGTGTCACGTTTCGTCACACGACATGTAATCGTGACTTTTTTCCTTGGCTTTTGTCCGCTTTCAGACGCATACAATGAGTTGAGTAAACAGTACATGTCTGGAAGATGGCAATAAATCTTCTTTATGTGCCGTGACACCCTCTTTCGTTTGAAAGAAACTATTTATATCGAAGAGCACGAGCTGGCTCGAGACTTTAAAATATAAAGTACGATAGATTACTGCGCGACATCGTAATATTCTTTATTCTAAAGCGTTCGAATCTATTTGTAGAAGTGGCTACAAATGATTATATATCGCTTCGATCCCGTTTTCGTTAGATTCAGCCGCTACAATCCGCGGGTTAAGAGAGAAGCGGTTGGAAGAAGCACGACGGATTCATTTCTTGTAGAATCGCGTATAGGTAAGTCTGCCATTCCGAAGAAGCAGCTTCCATCCAATCGGTCACCATGGCAACAGCACGTGCCACTCTGCCGTATTGATTCAACCAACGTCCAGACTTCCAATTACAGGAGTGAAGCTTGCAATGACCCTGCATGTGACCTTAGCTACAGGTCTCTTTGTGACTTCACTGATTTTCTGCAATGCTGATCGTATCCTGGATGTGCTAACATTATTAGATTCTTTTTCCGGCTTTACCGTCTTTCCAGTTGGGGATGCACTTTACGGGGATGATTTGAGCGCGAAGAGGAGAGAATACATTTTTCACAAACATAGCAGGATTAAAAAAGATTAAATAAAAGTCGCATTTTAAAATATTATATTTTTAATTGTACTCCGTCTGTAAAGAAATCATTTAGGCGAATTATTTTTTATACGTTTTTCGACGAATAATCCAAAGAATTATCAAAGAATGAAAAAATATTTTTATTTCTTTATTTACTTGACGTCTGCTTCCTAAAAGAAAATGGGAAAGTGTTTATTGGTGGAAAAAGAACGTTTCAAACAGCGAGAGAAAAAGAATTATATAGACGATAAATTAAGGAATGGATCACAATCAAAAACCGGAAGCTGGAAAAATAACACGAGGACCCCGGGTCTGAACATTAAACAGAAGAGACAAAGTCACTTACAACAGCCAAGATAATTAAGTTTTTCCACCGTCGAGCCAACAAGAATTAAAAATTAACAAGCTCGGAGAATAGCCATTGTTCACGCAACTGTGATTTCGGAGTCTCGTGGGATCCAGCCATCCTCCGGCGGACAAAGTCCTTACCAGCAGAAGAAAGGACAATTAGCTGGACAGCTGCTAGGGTAAGAGTTTATGATCTTCATCCTCGCTCTATAAAACATCCTCGCACGATTGTAAAAATGTTGATAAAAGGAGTTGAAATTTAAATTTTGAAAATTTATATGTTTTGTTACTCGAATTGCAAAAATAAGTTTGTCGTAAATGTAAAGCGCCATGCTTTTACAGATCTGCCATTTTTACTAACATTTTAAAAGTTATTATCGCCGTACGACACGTGCCTTCCTCGCTTCTCATTTACAGCTCTCATATTTTATTACCTTCATTTGCAGGTTCAAATATATAAACCTTCAATTAAAAAATCAATGTTTGTTATATTAAAGTGACAAACGCACCGAGATGAACTATATATTATATATCTGTTAATAAACGACGGTCACCTGTTAATGACACTCGGATTGTACCCCGAAGCCGAGTCGACTCGAGTAGCTTAGTGCTTACTGCTGCACCACTCCACAGTATTGAAACTTTGTCAAGCAATACCCTCTCCACTCAGTTTTATGTTTAAAGAAGGCTTATTTTCGTCGCCTTCTTCTATTTTAACGAAACTCCCATCCTTGTAAACAATGCCTTTTTGGATATGCTCCTGTGAGAATGTTTTAATACTCTGTAGATTAAAGAGAACACTCTTCGTCAGATCTGAGACTTCCGGTCAACTGGGCGGATGTCCATTAGGTTAATTGCTTGGCCCTTTCTAGTTTATCTGACCTAATGCGTTCAAAGTGCTAGGGGTTCGTTAGCTGCACTAGATAAGGTAAGGGGGACTGTTCTACCTGCTAATGAGCCAGTCAGACCCTTTATCTCCATGGAAACGAAGTCTTTCTCCCTCGACTCATTAAGAGATCACGTGATTTAAGTCTCTCTGTGTGCTAGAGACCACTTGCTGTGTTCTCACCTCTTAGTCATGGCTATAAAATTGTTGCATTTTATAGAATTTCAGTAATGAAACAATTTATTTCGTCTGTTTTTATTAATTATGGAGTTTATTAGCGGTTGGTTAATAACAAGTGAAATTATAATGTTTATTTCTAAGTCTGCATCCTCGTACTTACGTTCGATTCATAATACACAGAATAATTGTAAATTATTACGACAATAAATAACATTATCAAGCAAAATTTATTGTGAATGCTTCGAGAGATACGGCCGTAAAATTATTAGGAAATCAAATGTCAGTTGCTGATGTGCAAAACATATGTGCCATGCAGGGAAACGTACTTTACAGATGCACTTTTTCGAATTGTACTTTCATAATCGTATTTTCTTTAATGTTTTCCCGTTTTACGATAGGCAAATTGATAATAAAACAATATAAGAAAATACGGGAATTCGGAACAATCAAATTGCATAAAAGTTTAAAATTTCAAGCTTTTTCAGGAATAATATGTAAGCATAAAAGTTTATATCCGCGCCATCCTGTTAAAATATTAATAAACGAACGGGTTTAATGTTTAAATAAGCGATATTTTTGCAGAAAACATTAAGTATTAAGCTAGAAAAATAAGCAATAAAGCACTTCCTGTTACACGAGAGTTGGTCAAAGCTACCTTATTGTGTTAAGTCAATGGATAGCGACTAATCCATCCAACGATGTGCGATTGTAAGTTCCACATAGAGGAGATGTCAGTGGTTCCTGCGGCTACTTTGTCAATACTAAACTGTAGTGCGTCGATAATATTGGCAGAACGCGGACAACGTTCTGCCCTTATGGCTGTTTATCTGGTAAATATACAGTTCTATAAAGCACAACAGGATAATTACCAACCGAGATACAGTTTATATTAAATAGCATCCCGTTCGAAATGGAAAATGATAATTTTAAGTGAATACGTAGGATTTAATATACATGCACTTCTGTTTATATTTATATATAAGTTGATTTATTTAAGGGAAGAACCCGCTTATATCTTATCTATAAAAGATACGAGACCAACCCAGTTACATGTGTCCATTGGGGTTTTAATTTACAATAGGTAAGTTGAATTATTGACGTTGTCATGTCAGAGGTACGGTGAGAGTACAGGTGGTCTGTTTTCTACACCTTGCTTATAAAACATTCAGTAAACTGATGACGTATCCGTTCTACTGTTCGCACGCTTAACTCATCGATCGAGATATATCTTACAAACGACATTCAGTCACGGATTTTTCTGTTTTATCCGACCACAAATTGAAAACGCCTGTCCTTAATTAATAGAGCTGGGATAGCGTCGTCTCTTGTAATTCCCTACCTTATTCACCAATGGGTGCCGTCTTGTTGCTATGACGACTGATCCCGCGTAAGACACAGATGTCGATTTGCACCAATGTGTGTTGCTATGGTGATGGTCCCGAGCTCGTGTTTTTCCTCCGCTTCTCTCTCTCTCCTGGTGGGCGAGGCGTTGCCAAGGAAACCGATGTGGGGTGTAACGTCAATACGAGATGTAAAACGATATTTTACGAGACATGTTCCCACAGTAGGGTCTGACTGTAGACTCGGGACAATCTCATAAATAATGGATACCGCCTACTCAGTTGGTAGGGAGGAAATGAAGAGCAGAAGAGACGCTTAATGTAGTTTCGGCTTGATCTGTTCCGTGTGAATCTACTCTGATTACGCTTTTTCATCTTGTAAATTTTTATAATTATCACATAACATAAATTGCATAAAAGTTGAAAATACTTTGATTAGTGACGGTATAATTGCGTTATTTACGATTTTCTAACTCAAAGTAATATAATAGAATAAAACTGCACAGTTAGTTCCATTCTCTATCGTTCATTTTCTATTCTTTTCTTTTTAGGAGAAATGAGAATTGTTGCGCGCGCGTGTACTTCCAATAATCTGTTGCTCTACTGGCTAGCCAACACTACAAAAGAAAATAGATAAATAAAAAAAAAGGAAATAAGAAGTCGAAATGGCGAACCGGGAAAAAGAAACTTTGGCTCTTAGCCAAAAATGTATTTTCATTTCTGGTGTTTTTCTTTTCCCCCTTTTTTTTATCTTTTCTTGTGGATTCGTGCCAAAACACTACTGAGTTTAACAAGTTGCTTTAGGTGTGAAACAGCTTGTTGGAAATGCTCGCGTTGGTGTGACGTAACGTTCAAAATTCTTTTGCTATAAATTCTTTAACGAACTTTAATAGAAAAAGAATTAAAAACCTTTTCATGTATTCCGAGAAATTAATTACTTCTTTACTTCTTAAATATAGTCAAATTTCGAGAACATGTGACATTCTCATTTGCCTGGATAAATTCAATACTTGTATTCAGAGAATTTAAAGATTTATTGAAACTGAATACGTTTAAATATAAATTTATAAAGCGATGTCCAAATGGATGATTTAAATTTAAAAAAAAATTATTAAAAGTTAATCTGTAATTATGATTCTAAGGATCAATAAGAAATAAATTTACTTATTGAGATGTAAGCTATTAATAATAAGAATATGAAAATTATCACGTACTTGAATTAATTAACATTATAATATAAATCTGAAGGTTTATAAGACGATTACGTCTGTTTTTTATTTTAAAAAATCTGGAATCGTGTGATGAAATATTACAAGAAAACGGATTCAGTGTTTAGCATCTTTAATGTGTTTATTTGATATAATTAACAAACATCGTGCTGTAATCGATATAATTATTATTGTCACAATAACAACATGACATCACAATACGCGTTTTTTTAGATTACAGTTCTAACAAGAGCTTACATGTCATTTATTTTTTGTTCTCAACAGCCAACGACCCAATGATGGCTTCTTTGACAGATTGCCCGTTAATGGACGAGGCTAGGAGTCAATTGTGATGTCAGTAATTGTCGTGTTGCCATAGTAACTATGTCAAAACCTTACAGTTCCCATGGAAATGGTGATTGTCAATACAATAGAATAAAATATGACACTTTTGGAACAGTCAAACAATAAGTGATGTTGGCTGTTTGTAAAACAACCGACAAATAAATTCTGCCTTAATGAATAAGGAGCAGTTTTACAATCCATTAACCTAAATAGATGAATTTTAATACCTTATAAAATAAAGTCAATTCGAGATTATGACAAAAAATAATTTCTTCGATAGGAATTAAGACCTTTTTATTCTTTAGAAAGGACTTCCAATAAAAGCTATAACCATTTTGTCAAAGAAATTAAGTCGTTTTTTTTATGATAGACATTGAAAGGTTATAACTAATCGAATAAGAACGGAGGAAACGAATTAGGATGAAATTACAGAAGAATAAACACGTTTGAATGATAAAAATGTGACAAATGACCAGTTAACCCGAATCACACCCAGTACACAGAGTATAAAGACATAAGAGAGAAGCATAGCAGATTGGCAGGCGAGCCGCCTAACGCTGGAACTGGCCACTCCTCTCCGCCATCCCTTCGCCTCTAATACCGATCAGTCATCTCCATGGCAACCAGGCAGTTCTCAACCTGGTCGTCATGGTAACTTAACAATCACCGCATGCCGACGTTTTATTAGTAAGTGACGTTGTTTGCGTAAAGTCCAACAATGGTGGCCATTCTTCCATAAATCTCTTTATGGACGAGGTCTGTACTGTACGTACAGTACCGTTACTTTCCAATAATGCCCGAGTCTGTTTCCAGGGATTTTCTATTTAGTGTAACGTTAAAAGCCCGGAGATGAGTGAAGTGGGATGTATTATTAAATTTATTTCAATAAAAATTCTCTTCGGATGATAAATTCTCTTTGGATAAATAAATAAAAACGCACGTACGTCTGAAGAAGTTTTCCTATTTTTAATCTACATTAGTCTTTATTAGCGTTAATAATAGTTATTAACTGTAATTAAATGTCGAGAGATACAATTTCTGTTGTTTTTCATTGCAGGTAAGTACACCTTTTCCAATCCTTCCTTCAAATATCCCGTCGGAATCTCCTGCCATCTGGCGGCGATTGGTCTTCGGCGTGTATCGATTACTGGTCAATCGGTAGGTGACGTCACCATTAAAGCCGATTTAAACGGTTATTTATGTATTAATTACGGAAGTTATTTCGCTAAAATAACTACAGCGAGTAAAATGTGGAAGATGCCATTTGCAACGATTCCGGTGCCAGAAAAAATATGAATGGAGAATTCTCTTCATCCACCGCGATGCTTGCGCAAGGATGAAATGATGTTACTTTATTTAGGAAGCGCGTAAAATAGCGTATTACTTTTACCCATAAAGGAAAGAATATACGTGTAATAAAAAGGAGGGCTTTATATTATAGGAAGAAATGTTTAGACAGACAGGTCGTACTTTGCTCTTTTGGCAGAACGAAATGAACGAAGAGGGAAGTTCCTCGGGGTCACGGTACAGCGTGTACAAGTCAGGATTGAATGGTTTATGGTGTTCTTTTTCTTAACCCATCCATCATAACTGACACTTTGTAGACCCGCAACACTACCGCAAGAAGGAAGACTTCTTTGGATAACCAATACCGTGTAAAATCCTCGGACGTTACGATCGCAGAAGTTACGCTCGCCTGGGAGGAATTTCAACTTGCAGACTAAAGTTAGAGAAAGTCTCTTTTAGCCGGAGCAGAGGAAAGTGTCATCCGAAGGGTTGTTGGTTGGGTGAAATATTCCAACGATTTGGAAACCGGAAATATATTAACCTGGATCCTGCAAGATGGGAGAAGAACTGAATTTTTATAGGATAGGAAACTTAAAGCGATTTTTATTTAAAGTTCTCCAACTTTATAAGGATCAGAATATTCGAATATATTCTTTCTTCTTCTATTCTTGGAAATTTTCGATGCAATTGCCATTAATTTAGAAAGTAATTTTTCCACTTTGAGTTTTGCAAAGTTTTTATTTAATTATGCTATTTAAAAATTCGTTACCGAGAGAAAAATGTGTATAAACACAAAACGGAGATGACGTCAATTTTATATAAACGCAAACTTGTATTATGCATTCGATGCCTTCATTCATTTCGCTTTAGGTTCGACTTGGAACACATCCAGTCAGTTTCGTTTGCCAATAACTTTACAGAGAAATTCCTTCAGCAACATTTGACATTAAGACAATAGAAGTAGCGAGCGGTGTCTTGTCTTAATTTACTTTTCGCGGACGGCTGCTTTCGTCATGCTGAATAATTCTGTTGATTTTTAACAGTGCCTTGGGAGTCGAGCAAAAACATGCAATGGTTATATAATGTGTATAATTGGTGAATGGTTTCTAGTGATAAGTTGGATAACACTTCATGCAGAACTCGGAAAGTTTTCAAACAATCGATGAATAATTTCATTAACATCTGCACAAAGTTGTAAGAAGCGGATCCCTTAATGGACTTCGGATGTACAGTACTGTACTTATTTTGAAATATTAATTTAAAATTTCCAAGAACGATATTTCGATAATCCTACTTGTAACAATTTTATTGGTAAGGCGGCATTAACTGCTCCGTTATTATGGTTAGTGCATAAACGAAAGATAATTATCACATCGGTGGATTCATTATGAGGTAATGGTGGAGATTGACAATTAAAATTGTCACCCTTGACAAATACATTTTATTAATCTAAGTCCGTCGAGAGAGAGCCATCGGTAATTAGTACCGAATCCAAATAATCCTGTGGCTTTCCTCCGTAACGTATGAATGTATATAAGACACCTGATGGGTATTTTGTATCTTTCGAGCGAGTCTGGAAAACATTCTAATTAACGCCGGAGAGGGATGATTAAATTGAATACGACGTTAGTAGCAGGTTAGCGTTGTTCTCATTAATTGCCGTCGTTAATTTCGAAAGAAGCTGATTTCCTCTCTTCACCGTACTTCTACGTGACGTCGTTTGCGTGCACGATTTACTAAAATTGCGTGAAGATGCCGGGCGTCGAAAGCCACGATTAAAAAAATTCCACATCAAATATTCATCGATGTTTCTTGCCGAGCGCCAACGTTATCAGTTCGAATAAAATTGCATAAATTCTATATTGTGTACAAGTTAGGATTTTAGATTTATTAACATTTTTCAGAATAGAAATAAAGTCAAAAATAATAACTCACCTTTCATTCATTTTTCTTGTCCCCTGACCAATGCGCAGAAGAAAAATTCACATTCGCAATTCTCCTATTTAATATTGAAATCCGAATAAGAAAATCCCAGTAAAAAATAGTATTAAATTTAGTTTCCATTCTTCTTCCAATATTTGATGACGTATAGGTAGTCCAATGAAGTCCAGATAGAATTGTTCAGGTGGGGTTGCTATGTTATCCATCTTAGAAGTTTGAAAGAAGAAAGAAGAGATTTCAATTTTCGAAGGACGTAGATAAGATAGATTGGTTGGCAGCTGAATCATGTTGAGTTCTCATTAACTAGAGTCCAGGTCAGACCCGCTCGAGTGTATCTCCAAGCCCATCCACAGTGGTCGGGTGTCGAACCGGAGGCTATCTTCTCACACAGCGTTACAGAATTGATCGGGTTTGTTCCTTGTCGAGTTATCCGTAGTGTTTACGGCCACTTTCTCACAGACAAATTGAATTCCCGAATGACTTTCGTCAATTTTTTATCACTAGTTATTTAATAGGTTAGTTACTATAAGAGTTTTTATTATCTCTATTAATGGGAATTGTGGGATTGAATTTTCTCCCGGTTAATGTTTCCCTAGATGAAGATGAAAAAGAAAAGAAAAGAATAAAATAGAGTACGTCCACAAGTTATAAAATGCTAAAAATATCCGCTCTTCTTTAAATAACTCGCTCGTCCTTCGTTTTCTTTAATAGAAAAATCGCTTCTCGCGAAACGAACAAGAGTCTAATAGAAAAAAATGGTTGGAAATTAGATCGTTACACGCAACACGCCGTATGTCTTTAGTGACGTCATCTTAACTCTACCAGATCGCGTGACATGACGTATCTCGTTCGTCACGCACCCGTGAAGGAGTTGACACGTCGGCGAATTGAACCGGTTGCGCATGTGCAAGCAAAAGATAACTCTTGGTTGGAGAGAATAGAGATGCTATCGACTTCCCTCGCTAATCTGATCTCCATCGGCACAGAAAGAAAAACCAATTTCGTTTTAGTTTCGACCAAATTTGCAAAAATGCATTCTACTTTCGCAGCGAAACAATCCTCTCAAAATCTTATTACGCATTTCTAATTTATTAATGTAGAGTTTCTATTTTCTACTTTCTCCAGCCAACGATTTATTATCGTTTTGCAATCGCTAGCGATTTTAATCACTTTTCGATAAGACCGAATAGATAATACCCTATTATTATGAAAATAGAAAGGACAGAGGGCGTAAAAATGAAACAACGGATCGTGGTGTGTCGGGTGGATTGAACATTTCGAAAAAGTCCAGTTTATGGAGATGGAGATGGAGTGATGTTTCCAGTTTTCCATAACCCATTTTACAATCCTCGGCGGATATCTAGTTATTGCTTTCCATCCTGTGACTGGAAATTCCCTTTTCATGTATATCAGGTCGGACCGGCTATGACAGAATGTACTCCAATGCTTTAATGCTATTTATACCTTCCATTTCTATTGAAAAGTAAAGCTTTTTTTCGCATTCGGCTCATCGAAATGTTTACCTAGATAAATAACAACATTGTGTTTGAGAAAAGCTAAACATTTTACTTTTTTTTTCTATAAATAATAATATATTTCTTCTGGAATTATGAATTTGCTGGTTGTGAACAGGAATGTGATGGAATCTAATTCTCAGATTTATTTGATTGGCTTGTCGAAGAATTATAATTTAGCATAGAGGGAGGCCATCGAAGCGTATTTGAACACGACGTTCGTACGTGTCTGTATGCTAAATTATTCAGTATCTACATAGTCGAGAAGTTTTCTCGGCGCACGCGAGGCTGCATTGATTTCAGTTAAGACAGTCAAAGGGTTAGGCCAAATCGTGCCTTAATGGACGCGCGAGGACCCACCCATAAATTTTAAATCTGTTGACTTTCTGCTATAAAATTATATGCGCAATTTTTGTCTTAATAGCGCCTCCTCGCTGTAACAAGTGGCTCCATCTGCTGTTAAGGGAAGTAAACGCCAAGAGTTTCTTATGTATGTAAAGTGAAAGTAAATCCTATAATGCATTTTCAGAAATTTTTGATTTTCGATAAGAAAAACTCTTGTTTGGCCGTCTTCTCGTCGGACATTGTTAAATTCGTTGCTGACGGGAACATCGAGCCAAATCGAATCAACCACCTTAAAGTCTTTTCCCGAGGCTGCTAACGACATAGTTCCTTCCGCTGACTTGCCCCTCACTTTCTTGCTTGGATGCGCCATTACGTCTTAGCTAGCGTAATTAGATGAAAGTTGGTAGTCTTCTTCAAATCCCTTCTTCCGTTGTTAAGTGGGCCAGGGATTTTCACCCATTGCAATTCCAGCTGTTGCTGTACTACTTTTCGGCTCTCTGATTCTTTTACCGTCGAAAGATTCTCTTTGAACTCGTAGACTCAATTTGATGGGATAAAGATTGCCATCTCTCTAATTTCTATCTATACCATTAATCGAAAGAAAAATTTGGTCGAATTACATAAATTTATCGTCTACCGTAAGATATATTTCAGGATTTGGAAAGTACCTTAAGAGTACAGAAAAGATATTGATAGACTTATAAGGAATTTAAGATAAAACCATACTATTATGTTCGGATAAAAAGGAAGAAAAGAAATGTATATATATATATATATATATACACACAAACGAAACGCATAAAGGTTATGCGGTTTGCAAAAATGACTTTGNTACAGAAAAAAATTTCGAAAAAATAAACTTAAAATACGAGTCGAGATATGGGAAAAGTTATGTTTAAGAAAAAAATATATATTATTTTATTTTGTATTAAATTTATCAGCGAGATCAAGCTTAGTACATATCTGTACGGAACTACGCTGACTTTGACTGATGACGCTGTACATTATCATCCAATAGCTTTACCAAGTTATATTTAACTAACCAACCCACCTAGACCTTCCTAGTAGAAATAGGTCGCCAAGCTAGGTGAGTGGCCACAATCTGGGTATCGTTATAGAGGGACGGTTTGGGTAAGTGCATAGAATTGTGTGAGGAGTGGAAAAATAACAGCAATCGGTAGCACATCTGTCTGTCAAAAACATCTGTGAAAATTACACTTACTGACTTATTTAAAATTCATATAACCTATACCAAACTACATACCTTTAAATAATACAAAAGACAATAAATATATGTGTATTAAAGTGTGTAAATGTTATATTTTACTCTAAAAGATTGTTATATATATAATAGTGTGTAAAAATTATCCTCCCACTCCAGAATGGGCAATGACATTTAAAGTATGGAGACCTCTAATCTTAATTTAAAATAAAAGAAATAAAACTGGTATATAATGTTGAAAAAGTCTCATTTAATAGACAAGATACGCAGATTTTTGTATTTTAAATTAATTATTAAAAAATTATATAAAAATAATTTTTAAGAAAATAATGCCTCTTCCTTGAAAATTTAAGTCGAATTTTAAGTATATTTTATTAAAAAATGTAGGTAGTTCGGGATAAAATTTACTAAACAATGGATTTCTTTGACACTCTTTGCTCACCCCTTTAATTTTTTATTTATTTATTTTTTTTATTTTACAAGGACAAACGTTGCAATTATAGTCTTCGTCTTATATATATTTTTTCCTCCGTGTATATTGGTAAATAGGACGTATATGGAATACACTTCATTGTTGTCGACTAAATCCTTTTAGGCAAGTGACAATTGATTTTTGTTGTTCCAGTTGTCTGCCTCACGTAAATGGAACTGTTGGACTTTTCTTTTGTTATCACCAACAAAAACTATCAAATTGATAACAAGCTTGCATTCACGATTATGAAAGTAATTATACAGATAAAATATAATAATAAAGATTTATATCACATAAATTATCTTCAAATTAAAGTTTGTAATTATATTTAAATCCAAAAAAAAGTAATTTCTTCTGTTATTTTAATAATTAATTATATTTTTAATACGTATACAGTTGTGTTTTTTTAATTATTAAAGCCTTATACAAGTCCACATTTACCGTCATAAATACAGAGCTTAATGCAGATAAATCGAGTGGTTACATTCACATAAATAGAGGAGTGTTGCCGAACTTCAAGGGGAGATTAAATAGTCGTGTGTGTTACGAATTTGCAACGTGGCTCCATCTTTCGACGTTCAATTTTATTACATTTTCCGTTTGACTAAAAATAGAGCTAACTGCTCACGGCTTGCTTACTATGTGGGTTACACAGTGGTCTAGTTAGCTGTGTGATACGCTAGGTAGATGGTCAAGGACCCCATGATGGTCACGTAGATGTTACTGGGATGGAAGTTTGAGGGAAAGATTTTTCCTGTTTATGCAAAGCTCGTAAAGGCTATCGAACTTTTAGTCAAACGGGAAATCACTGCAAGTTCCTCGTTCGTAATGAATGTAACTTAGATTACAACGTATAAATGAATAATTAAAAATATTCCCCGATTAATATTCAACAAATCGAATAATATACTGTTATATTAATTACAATATCTAACGGTATAACTTACAAATCGCACGAAGCTTTCAGTAGAGCTCTTTCATATGTAAGACATCTTTAATCATTTAATTTAATATCAATAAGATATAAAGTTACTGATTTATTGCTAACTTGTATAGCCTATATTTATTTATACTCTAACTTAATCAAAATTATGAGAAAAAAAGGGGATAATTCGAAAGTAGTGTGTAACTTTCTTCACTTTCTATGTTCGGGGTCGTTATTATATCATGAACAGTACCCTCATTTCTAATAAAAATAAACATGTGACCCGAATCTAGTTACCGAAGTTCATGAGGTTAGAATCCAAGGGTGCCGAGTTCAATCTATTTTAGCCCAAGTTAGATAGAAAATGATGGGTCGTCGGCCTTGCTACTATCTACAGTAAGAGGTAATTCTTCAGGTTCTTCAAACCTGTAACAACACAGGTGCTTCTTTTATATATATATAAATATATATATATATATATATACACACAAACGAAACGCATAAAGGTTATGCGGTTTGCAAAAATGACTTTGCAATAAAAAGATCAAAGATATAAAATATATTTTATGGATAGGCAGATCCATTAATATTGCATAAAGTCAATATTTCGTTTGTATCTGATATCGAAGATGCAACTATAAGGAATCTGACTAAGATTGCAGGTTTTCTTAATGTTAATATTAAAAAATGGCGGATGTTTTAGGGATTTTTTATAAACAGAGAAAAATATCCGAACGGTCCGCGGTACAGGTAGAATGGTAGGACGTCAGAAGCGTAGACGGTGGGTCGGTATCCCTATGGGATACATTGTAAATGACCTAGTCGGGCTTCCGCGTTGACAGAGGGATTCCCACAGGGTGCAGCAGCGAGTAATCGGCAATGTCGTGACTGGCTGATATTTGTCTTGCTAGGACTCGACGACGACATCAGAGGCTATACTCTATAGCACGTCTCGACTAATGGACACAACAGACAATATCAGAGCTTAGTAATGTTTGGACAAGAAGATAATATAAAGTAAGGGACATTGTTAATCCCTCTCCCTAAAATAAATGATTCGATCGTTATTGTGTTGTCTTTTTCTTGTCGTAGGAAATTTATTCCGTCTTCCTAGAACGTAACGATATTTAATGTAACAAGTGTCATTAAAGTCGGCTAACGCCAATGGCGTTTAGTCAGTAGCTCACGCGAGCGTATTTTTCAGACGGTCGTTTGTTTATCGCTCGAATAACGCACGGTTTTATATTTTCTTGTTTACTTAATGGAAGAGGTAGGAATTATGGAGAAGAGACGAAGCAAGAATAGCTTTGTGACGAAGGCAGGGGTATTTGCGAGAGAATGTGTCCGCGACAGAAAACCTCTCGGAGTGTGAGACAGGAAGCGGAAATTGCGCCGTCGACGTAACGAACTCTGTGACTGTCAGAAAAGTTGCTGCCGTCAGCTACCGTCAGTCATGCGGCAGGAAATCGGTACGGAGTCGCGCTGACACATGCTAATGTCCAGTGAGAAATGAACTGGAGGTTGCAATTGGAAAACTCAATCACATCTCCCGCCGGTTCTATCGAATTAACCGCGTTTCGGCCATGGAACAAACGAAAAAATCGAAGAATTAAAATGCCTTCAATGGCGTAGAAGTTGCTTTTTTTTTCTTTTTTGCTGCGGAGAATCATTGCTTTCTTGTCTGTGTGCTAGGCGAGAGACAGAAATTGTCACAGTCTGCCAGTTCTTGACATGCGGGAATAGAAAATGAGTAGACTATCGGAGAGCAGCCAGTTTCTCCACCTCGACTCGCAGTGCTGTCTCTCGGAGAAGGAAGTGGACCATAACAGACTACTGTACTTAGTGGAATTTAAATTGCTACTTGTTGAAGTGGAACGTCGGAACAACTGAACTATGGTAGTTGTCTGCATAATTTACCATGTGTGAAAACTTGTATTATCTGTTAGAGTTTTATTTCTTTGTAAAATATTTTATGCTCCTTATCTTTCCCTGCGAGATTCGTATCGCTCGGGTTGGGCTACGACCGCTTTGTCCACTTTGTGAAGATTAACATCGGAGATACAAATTCCCCGGAGTTATTAAAGAGAATACAATTTTGACGTCGACGATATATTTCTTTGTTTCCGAAGTATATATAAATTGTTTTACATATTTAAAAGAGATCGTTTTGGAAGCAATTTTGGGCATCTTTCATTCGTATAACGTTCTTTTCCAAGCTTTATTATCGCACTCGTATCTGTTTATGCGTGCCGGATCATCCGAGTGGTGCTACGAATCGACGTTACAAGAAGTAAACACGACTGTCCTATTCGTATGATCTGTCCAAAAGAGATGTGGGTCTATGAAATATTCAACAGAAACATGCCAAGCGTAGTCTGAAAATCGCATAACTTCTAGCCCAAATCTGCCTTTGTTAGCTCTGCTTTCCCGAAACGTTAAAATATCCACACGAGAGTTATACTATTATCATTTTTTTAAGATTGTATCCATTAATCTCTAAAGATACGAATAACTCCAAAGAGATGTTTTCCGTTCGCGAGACTTCCCAACTATTGGACGTCTGGTTTCCGTTTGTTGTATCGGTGTATTGATTTCGAAAAGTTTTATGGCAATAATTCTGAGAGTAAATTTATTGAGAGACTTCAATACGTCATATATCATAGAGCCAGAGATTTCCACTCAATAAATGTAAGTCAACAACGAGATGTTGGACTGTCGGATGCTGTGAGCAATCATCTGATAAGAATTCCTCCACCACTGTGCAGGCGATCAGCGATCAAATTGTAGATAGAGAGAGTTAGAGTAAGTGGACTTTCTGGACGACTTTACTTATGACGTGTAAAAATATCAACACTATGTTAAAAGAAGAAAATCAAGCGGTGGTGAGTGATGTATCCGATTGTGTACTTTCCCGATACGTGATCCATCACACTGCCCATTGCACCTTTATTGCCAATTTTGCAGCAAATTAACCATAATTACTAGAAAGATCTTTTTGCCTCGCTGAGAAACTTCTTATCTCACTTCCTCCTCTTTTGTTTTTAATGAAAACTTTTTTTCTTTGTAAAAACAGGCAAAAACGATGGACAATTTACATTGTAATTCATTTGTCATCCGAAACTTTCCGTTTTCTAGCCACATCCGTCGTCTTTGCTTCTATGCATCTTCATGTTTTATGCACAACATCCGTATCCAATTGATATCATAATAGTTCTTCACCGTACGAATTTTAATCTGTAGTAAACTAACAGATAAAATTATTAATACTTCCATTATATTAAAACGATGTAGCAAACTCGAATACCAAACTATTATTATATCTTTTTTTATTTTCTCTTTTATCCTTTTACTGCAGAAAATTAACGTTATCTGTAATATTGCCGTTAATATCTGCAGAATATGAAAATTCAATAAAATGTAATTGTAATGTGTTTAATAAATTCTAACAAGATTTTATGCCCGGATAAGGAAATAACGTGGTAGATTTTGATATTATATTTATAAAAAGATTAGAAATTTCTATATAAAGCTTCATTATTTCGAAAAGTAAATTTTTTGGCTAAAACGAATGCTTTCATTTTTACTAAATGCGTTTTAGACTTTATAATTTTGTAACGAAAGAATTCTTTTAAAATGATGATTATTGATTCATTCGCATTCTTTTTTAATGCAGTTTTGTTATCACCAAAATATGCTTCCAGATCAAAAATTCAAATTTGTTTTGATTTAACAAGCCCTTTCGTTGCTATTATTTATAGACATCATTAAATTATGAGAAAAAAATTGCAGATTGGTGCAGATCTCGACGCTCTCTCTCTCTCTCTTTCTCTTTTTCTTTCTTTTCAGTCATTCGGAGATTAGCTAATTATTTTTAGAATTCAAAATGAAGATTTAACAAACATCCGACATTACGGAATGTTCCCGTTGTTTGTAGAAAAAAATTGGAAAATAAAATTTCAAAAAAGGAAGGGAGTGATTTTGTTTTTTAAGAATCAATTTTAGATGGGATAGTTTTTATTCTTCTTAGAAAATTAACATAAGTCGCATTTATAAAAGCCAAAAATGTACTTTAAAAAATGATAGGAGCGAGTCAATTAACAATTTTCCTTAAGGAAAAGGTTTTAACTGGAAGCAAATATTGAACAAACGTGTCGTATTAGAAGAAACGTCTTTGAAACAACTAATGCTTTCTCTTTTAAAAGTCAGTTCAATCTACATTTCTTTCTCATTTTGTCGCTAAAAGTAGCCAGGCCGTTTGCGGATTGATGAAAGTACCCAGTCGATGGTAATGTATTTGAACAGAGTCTTTTTGTATCACGAACTAATTGAACGTGCTCTTTTCAGTCACATGTTATTAGAGATAAGGCAACTGCGCTTCTAAATTACTGGTTCGTAACACAAAATTACTAACATTCCGTGACCGATACAAATGTTATTTTATCTGCACGCATCGTGTTAGACATGGCAGATGGTACGCTTATAATTTTTTTTTTCTTTTCTTCTTCCCCTTTCGAAATTTTAAATTCAAATACCCGATAGACTAGACGTCGCGATTAAGATTCGATTAATAAAGCCATCTATTAAGAATTAATAGCCTTATTATAGACGTATCGTTCACAATTTGATTAGAAAGCAGTGTCGAAAGGAATCCACCTAAACATGATGTATGTCTTTTACCTATTAGATAAATAGACTTTCGCTGTCACAGTTATTAATGATACTCGAGTTATGTCACGGCAGACGAGAGCCGCTAAACCCTATTTATCACGATTATTTTTAGGTGTAAAAACCGCTCTCTTTTCTTATATTTATAGTATCCAATAGCTTAAACTGGCATCGTTTTTGGTATATTATTCAATAAGGCGGTCGGACGTCGGTGGCTGGAAGATGGCAGCTAATGACCAATTGTGACTAATGAAATTCAAAGCGGATTCAACAATGTGGTGCCAAATTCTGCGCTCGGAACTGTAAATGTCACTTTAGCAGCGAGAAAAGTGTAATGCGGTAAAGCTGGACTGCCAGCAACAGACGACTGCTTGTTTATGGTGTGTTGGCGGGGCAATTTCCTCACGTCCCGAGCTCCACTCTAATTGGATGCAATATTTCTACCTTGGATGGAAGTTCGTACGTCTCGCAAACGGAATTATTTCTGACACATAATTAAATTATTTACATTGCTGCTTTATTTCACGTGCTGCAAACATTATTTACACTGATACTTATCGTTGACGTATAATTAAAGCCCTTCTGGGATTTTTGTGGTGTTCCGAATGTCACGGTGGCCAAGCACCTACCCGAGTCTTTACCTTCTCCTTTTCGTCTTCTTCCGACTTGTTGGTTCCCATTAATCAAAGTATTAATTCCAATTATAAATAATTATCTTGTTCGTGTATAATTTATAAAAAAATGTATTAATACGAACAATTATCATATTAAAGTAAGCCGAATAATTAACCATAACGGATTTTTAAAACTCCATTATACGCGATTAAAATTTTGCTTTATTCGCTTTCGGATGTTGGAATCGAGTGTTTTTAATATTTATAAATTAAATCTATTTATGAAAAAGTAATTTTATCTGGAAATTTTAATGATTTTTTCATTGTTTTTTCTCCCGTTCTTTTGTTTCTTGGTAAATTAAAAAAAATTGAAGTCAACTTCAAAAACTCTGGATTTTATTAAATCTTTGAAAAAATGTATTCATTTAGTTAAAAAAGATTTTTTTCTGACAAGTTTGAGCTTTATATAAATAAGTTAATTTATAGATTTCTATATTCTAAATTTAATTTATGAATTATTCTTTTGTTAAATGAATTTAAATATTGACTAAAGTTTAGATTTGTATTCAATTTTTACAAATGAATTTTGACATTTTCTTTCTGATTAGAAGGCGATTTTAAATTCATTTTAAATATTTCTAGATAAGAGGAAAAAATTCCATTTGGTCCAAATGCGGCTCCCTCTGTTAAATTTTAATTAAATCTTTTGTTTGTTTTAAATCTTCCTTATTAAATGAACTAATCCGTTATAGATTTTAGTTAAAATCGGTTATTGTTTTTATTAATTTTCAACTATAAAATGTCAGACGTGTCTATTATCCATTTTTTCGAAGTATAACACATTTCACTGTATGAAATTTTAAGCAGAAAGTTTCTTTCGGGTTAATAATTTATGAATTTCTTGCTTAAAATTCACTCGTGTTCGAGCCAGTTACACGGAGCATATTTCCAATTGAAAATCTTAACAGAAACGTGGGTAGAGAGATAACCGTTTAAGAAAAAAATATATTTTAAATGAAATATGTGATTAAAACGAGTCCAAACACTTTATTATAATCTGCAGAAGGTTGGAGGAAAAAAAAATATGAAAAAAGTATTTGTACGCTTGATAGAAAATCGTCTTTACATATCTATTTTCCTGACATCGTTATCCAGGCACATTTAGTTCTTGGGAAACTATTGATTTGTTATTTACGCTAAGTGTTATTGAACGTGTTTCTTGCATTGGCACTTCTTTTAGCAATTTTTCAAATTCTGAACAATAAATGCCACAAGCGAAAATTTCCAATTGAGTTCGTTTAAATTATCTTCACTTAAAAATAATCTTCAACGACTTACTCCAAAAGTTTTAAATGATTTTATATACACGCACCGACCATTCGTCTATCGAGCCATGGTTTAATGAAAGCGGATCCACTATCGTAATTTCGATGCGTTGATTATTTTAAATATATTTTATTATACAAGAAAATTCTGAATTAATTTTTGAACTGGGTTTATTACGACTCCGGTGTGAAGTTTTATCACAAAATTCAGAACTTCTGTTAGTTTTGCAGATAGAACCATTTCATTTACATAATATAATCTCATTAATGCCATTTAACATTTTGTCGCTCCTCTTCGCATTTATGCATCCTAAATTTACCAGATTTTACGATATTCTAGCTAAATATTAAAAGGTATCTCGCTTGATAAATTTGCCAAAGACAGTTGCTGCGCTCGGTAAAATAAAATTTTCAGTTTTATTGCAAAAATTAACTCTTAAATACTCGCCTCCGATACAGACATTTACTCCGATTTTAATGCAACTTTTATATTTGTTTATGGTAAATAAAGGGAGAGAAAAAAGATCCACTGTGACACTGATTTATTATTTTTGGAGTTGCGATACGCTGCGGTTAAAAAGTAAAAAAAAAAAAAAAAAACAGTAGTCGCAGCTCGAAAAATAATTTTAAAATTCTGAGTTTTTATTCATAAATTGACATTTAAAAAAGAAAGATAATTAGTTGACAGAAGTTATTTTTCTACCGTAATTTAAGTTAGTATCGGATCCTATTGTTGGTTTATATGAATTAGTACAGCATGATGATAATGCTGGCAACGTTTAATTAAACATAGGAGATGATGAGATGGAAGAGTCTTTTTGCAGCACCTAGTTTTTCGTCTTCTCTGTAATTTGAAGAAGTTTGCTCGCTACTGCTGGGAAATTAATGAATTACCCGATAGTCGGCTTTTTCTTTAGAGTTGCTCTGACGTCAGAAAACTTTTGGAAATTAGAGATCCGATAACAAGTTTTCTATTACATTCATTTACTAATGAGCATTGAAGAGATAAAATTATCATTAATTCCTGTTTCGTCCAAACGATGCTATTTACGAATTTACAGAGTCGAATCGAAAAAGTAAAAAGTTCGGAATTATCCTTAACGAAAAGAATTTCGTTGGCTTAATTCTGTATTGATTTATTTTTATTTTTCATGTCGTTTTATCGAACCCAACCGTGCTTTAGACAATTATAAACATTATTTAAAAATTATCTATTGAAATTTTTCTAACGTAGGCTGTTTAGGATATTTGCTTAGATATTTTTTTATCAAAGGGATATAGTTTTAATCGAAATTTTTATTATGGTTAGAAGCAGGAAATGGAGACTCTTTTTATATAGATTTAGGATTTTTTGTAAAAAAGGCAAAAATGCATCATTGCGTTGAAATTACTGGCTTTTTCTTCTTCTCATTCGTCGTTCAGATTCCATTTGACTTTAGAATCTGACGTCAGACAGCATTCTCTGACAGGCCATCCGTTGGTCGAGATTAGAGTTAAGGCTTCTTTCTCCTATAGCTAGTAGTTTCCTGCATTCGGTCGGGTCTTGATGGATCGCTAGCCAATGTGTACTTAGCATGTTTTGTGAAGTCTTTCTTCTTTCCTGTTGGGGATAAAGAGAATCGACCCCCTCTAACCAGTCGGCATCTGCCAAAGTGGTCTTTTATCACTGGATTCGGTTGAAAACGGCAACGATCCTTCGTAACCACTGGCCTCTACGGCTCGGTACTCGCGCATCCAGCTACTTATTCCTTTTAATATGACGTCATTCGATTTCCAAAATCCATAGAAGAGAAAAATCTGTTTTTTTAAACTGGAGTCCGAGAAGAGACGTCATTCCAACGACATCCAATCGGACATGACTGGTCTTGACGTCACGTCTGTTGATCACAACTTTTTCTCTATTTTTTACTGATGGCTGCAGTTTATCTCTGGTAGAGAAAGTTTCGAATAGAAAAGGGGATCTTGATGGACTCTTTTTTTTGAATCTGTCTAGCTGACTTGATAGATCGCCTGCCGTCTCCATCTATTGCACCCGTTAATACTTTAGAAGCTACTCTTTGGCAAATGGAAGCGTCGTGACCTGGCGATTCAGTCTAGAAACGTCGGTCATCTTTATGTAAATCATATCTGTCTTCTCTTTTCGGTTTTATCCAAACCACTCGCAATATAACTTTGCTATGAATGAGGTTGGCTGGCAACTACTTCCTTCTCGCTATTTCTTACTTGTAGCTATCGAATGGCGGGCGAAAGAGCACCGGATATAAATACGATTTTCTTTCGAGTTGAACAATTTTTATATAATTTCAAGTTTGAAATCGTAAACAGCCGTATAAAAATCTCAAGTTTGTTACGATAGAAAGAATAAGGCATGGTTTCTTTAGAATATCCCTTTTGAGAACCAGAGCAACGTGGCAATCGTTTTATTTTCTATAAGGAAATTAAGGCTTTCGAGACACATTTTATAGTTTAAATTTCGAATCATTTATCTTCCCAATAATTAGCAGCTTTCTAAATAATTAAACGTATTTATTTCAGCTTGAGCCGCAATCGCGTTTGCAGTAGCAACAGAGTCATACAATCTCAGAAATGAACGATTTTGATGATATACGGTATCATTTAGGTAGTTACAGTATGATGTAGAAGCTTCTTTAACGATATCACACTTTCGAATCACGTAACAATAATTGTTATCTAATCATATAGCTTTATATAGTCTCGAAGAAATTTTCGGCATGCGAGTAGAGGATGATTGATTTTCTGGGGTGACAATTCGTTCTCGGGTTCCGGTAATATTTCGGTTCAAATCTTTGGTCAGAAGAGAAAAAATAGCGGACAGATGGTGAGTAACTCAATTATCTAATGCTGTTAGATCAAGAGACACATACAGTTAAGTATAATATGTCAAATAGACGAGACTTTGATAGCGATCGACTCAAACGGTGATGACACAAGAGAGTTAATGGCACAGCCCAGTGTATGTCCGATAAACGATTGGCTTATTTAATCGCTTAAAGGAAAAGTTCTCAGTTCTCTAACTTCTTAATTACTTTGGAAAAGCACTTTAAACGGACATTAGGAAATTATAAATCTTCGAAGAAAGGCTATTAACACTCTCCAAGTTTTTAAAGAGGTAGAAATAACGAAATTTTTAACGATAGAGAACTCCAGGATATGAGAAACTCCAATTATCAAATATATGGTTTGACCAATGAACACTCGTTTCTTAAGACAGGTACCCGTTACAAACCAATTGGGGCATCGCGTGCCTTAAGGAAAGTAGATACGATTCGAAAGATATTGGGTTTATCGGTCTTGACAGAGAAGCACGGTGTGGAAGGGAGAAAAGGATCGCATCGTGTCGAAACTAATTTCTAATTGTCTTCTGTGCATCAGGCGCGAGATTAACACTTACCGGAAGTCCTTCGGACGCCAGGAAGTCGAGAAAAAACACGACATCTGGCGGAGCGTAATGGAACTCGTTAGCCGACTGCCGAGTTTTAATTAAACGAATTCGCCATCGTTTACCCGACAATGAACTCTTCCGGCCGCTGGCCAGCCGTTGCCGCTTTCTGCCATTCTCCCTTCGTCCGAAATAGTTAAAAAGCGTCCCGAGAAAGAGACTCGCTAATTTCGCTTCACGGCCACAACTCACGCTAATCTGGATCTAATTGGGTACCGCCAGCCAGTGATAATCTTTCTGTCCGAGCGCATTCTATTCAATATTCAATGGCTCTTCCTCGCTATGTGAAAACCCGCATTTTTCCTTTCGGAAATTAAGTCCGTAGTCACTATTTCGCTGGAATAAAAATGATAAATTCATCAAACAAACCATCCGATTAATACTTTTTTTCTGATAAACACAGTTTTAGAAAATTGACAGGCAGCGTGTATAATTTTATCTGGCAATTTCTGGTCAGAAGAGATACTTTGCAGAGCTGCTATCTGGAGTTTGCAACAGTTTTATTAAATAGTCTCTCGGAAAAGAGTTCTTTGGGATTGATGAAATGAGTGCTTGGCTGTTCATAAACACTTTTCTGTAGTAATGGTAATGATGTTAAGGGCACATAAGTACGGAATTTAAAACATTTACGACTATTTCGTCGACTACTTCATGAAATGTCTGGTGAGGAATTTATTACCCAGCAGTTTTAAAGCTATTACCGTTAATTTTCCCACTGTAGGTATTCGCACCTCGTGGACGACGCCGGTCACGTGGACACTTGTTTTCCTTCGCATCTGTTGCCATGGAGACGCGGAGAGCGGGTCGCTTGTTTATTTGGTAGTGGACTGCTAACGGGGGCACGTCTGTGACGGAACAAACACATTAATTAAATAGTCGTTACGATAATGTAAATAAGAGAAAGACCAGACAAAATTACAGCCGGGAATTATCGAACCAACTGGTTACTCCAAATTCTCTGCCAGAATCTGACCCTCTAATTATGCAATCCCTTACGTCCTTTTAGTTTATTATTATTAATTTTAATATCGATAAAGTTTGAACGCAGTTTTATTTAAATATCTTTTCTTTCTTGGAATAAGTGACGTATTAGAGATAAATTCATTTTTTAAAGTAAATCGTTTAAACGGAAATAATCGCGAGATATTGGCAGTGACGTGGATTGTGTTTAGGCAAGTTAAGACGAGGCAACGGATATCCGACATTTTAAGCCATATTATAATTGTCGTATGCTGGTGTTCCAACCCTCGCGATACGAGCGTGACGGTTTAATCATATCTGTATCTGCGCGCTATTCGTCAGACAGTCTTTACAGATAAGCCGCAATTTCGGAGAAGGGATGCTGCAGTCGGCTTTAGGTCCTCATCAGCTGGACTGACAGTTAGATGCCGACCACCGGAAGGACGCGATTATTATCTGCGAGTCTCGCTTGTCAAATTTCCGCCCGGCTTCCATTGTTGCAATTGGCTAGGGCCGAGCTTTCTGATTAACTACGTGTCGTTTTGCTATCAGTCGCATTTAATTGATTCGCCGTTCAGATATCTCCGGGCATTGATGACTCGTCTTGACCCTTGAGTTCAGATTGCAGTCGGCGTATGGTTATTGTATATAGTTTTCTCCCATCATCCGTCTTCATTTAGTCGGCGTTCTCTACATTTCCGATTTCTCCCCCAAGGAGGTCAATTAATGCCTAGCTGCCAAGTCGAATGATGAGCCGTCCCGTCTATGCGTTTGAGCTACAAAATAGGGAATTAAGAGAGAATTTATTTGAATACGTTAGATGAGTGATATCGGAATTTAAAGTAGGCGAGGGATTGTAGAAACTCGCTTACGTTTTCCAACTTTCTGATAAAAAGCCTAGTTTATTGGCTGCTCCAAGATATATCCTGCCCGTAGCGTGTCTAGTCCCGTCCGAGTAAAGTCTTTTCATAGACGATTAAAAATAAAATTTTTCCAAGAATGGATAAATTTCCTTAAACTGCTCTCTCTTTCTCTATTCGAAAGGAAAGACCGCGAGAATGCAATTAGAGCGTGCAACTTTCCTGGCTTCGACCATATCCAACGTCTATGTGCAGTAGTTCGAAGCGGCAGTAATTTTTCCCAATATCTAGACACATTTCCATTTTAATAAAGCTGGCTTTGAATCCCACTAAACTACAGATCTAACCAGCTGTGACCAGTGTGCTAGTCACAGGAAGTGTTTCGTCTAGATATCCGTCATTGTCAGAATGTGGAGCTTTTACAAACAGGCGACACATTAAGTCGAGTCACGGTTACACAACTGCAGTATTTTTTATCCTCGACTCGCTTTTATTGCGTCTAAGCAAATCTTAAGAGTAAGAATTTATTTACGGAATTTAAAAGGCGTGGAGTTTGGGGCCGCTTCTATAGCTCGACCCAAAATCGACTTGGTAAATCTACTCGTTAATCTCTGTATCTAAATAGAAAAAGGAATTAGCTATTTCGATTCGGGAATATAAAAGGCGATTTTAACTGGCGACTCCTGGTGTGCGAAGTTGAAATCGGGATGGTATTACAGAGTCTGAACGATCGTTGTGGGGCTCCCTACGACTCCCCTGGGGCCAACTGGCTGTCTGCTTCCCCCATACCGAGATTTATCGTATTGTTTGTACCACCCGGATACAGTAACATTGCGCACGCTCTCCAGATGGAAAGATTGTATTTGAGCTTAGTTTTAAGCCATTCATCCCTTTATGAAAACGGGTTTTAGCTATTGTTACTTATTCTCTTTCCTAGCTGACAATTACATCTGTACAATTTTTTTTCCGGGGAAGAAGCCCGCTAATTACAGCGCGTAGCGCTTTTAAAAAAACGATTTAAATTTAATTGATTTCTAACTGACATTTGACAGAAAGATTAGTCGAAACTTTCTTTCTCATATTTCTTTCTTATTAAATTTTAATTCTACCGAGTTTGGCAAAATCTTTTTATTCTTAATGCGTTGTTTTAGTAATGGATCCCATGGGAAAATTGATTGATTCAACAGTTTATTTAATCCTTGTGATATTTCGTTTCATATTGAATGTCTATCGTATATATATTCTTATGATTTGAAGAAATGTCAAAATGGGTCAAGGACGATATCACGCATCGAGTGGAATTGGATTTGAAGATAAATATATCGAAAGCTGTATAAATTTTATATATTTTTGCTCTTTTATCGACGCATTCGAAAATGTTTTTTAATATTTTTTTTTCCGAATTTTAGTAATAATTTTATGTGATTTTTGTGATTCGAAAGCTGTAGCTATAACTGCATTTTTCAAATTTTAAAATAGAAAATAATTAGAATTTAGTAAGGTATCGGAATATAAAATTACTTTAATTTTAGAAAGCGACATTTTTGTATTTATTTCTTCCGTAATTGTTTTTTCGGAAAATCATTATCCTGATTTTCGTTTTATATTTTCCATTTTATAATAATGCAGTTAGGAAATTCGACCTTGGAAATCAAAAGATAATCCGAAACGAAAGATAATCCTAAATTGATTCTCTAAATCAAAAATTCCGTAAAAAAAGATTTGGATTCAAAAATATACTTTAATGATGAAGTTTTATTTTTCGAAATGCAACAAAGAAATTAGAAAAAAAAGGAGAAATAACAGATCCATATTTAATAATAATTTATTCTCGGATTCGAAATAAATTCCTGTCATACTAATGCATATCTTTAGTTTTAATCTCAGATTTTCCTTTTATTAAAATATAAAATATAGACTCATTCTCTGCATTATTTAAAAAAATTTTTATTTATTTTTATTAATATCTGGAGGAAAGTTTTGAAATCATCCGAGATGAATAAAGTGTTTCATTTGCGAAATTTAATCGAATTTTTCTGGACTTAATAAAAACCTTCCGAGGAAAAAAAAAAAACAATGACAGCCGAGAGTAATGAATAGGTATTTATTATAGGAAATGATAGTAAAATTTTGACACATAATTACATCCTGGAGGAGATAATCGATACGTTAGCGGGAAACAAGTCGGAAGTAATTGTTAAGTAACTGCTAGAAGTTACAAAAGATAGTCAACAAGTGTGGAGAAAGTCAACTTTTAAGTTTTTCCATTCTCGCTTCGGTTCCATTTCCGAATGTTTTAATCCTTACAAGAAATAATATTTTTATATTAGAAATTTAATATTTGTCCTTACTTGCAGATTTATTAAATTATAGAATCTTATCGAACGATAAAAAGTGTAAAACAAGACAAAGGAAATATATTTATCACTCATCAGATCTGTATGAATTCGTTTAACTTCTCTAAACATTAAGTTTTTATCAAACGTTTCATTTTAAATATAGAAAAGCAATTGGTTTCCGTCAAACGAAACACGCGCTTGAATTTCATGAATTGGGAGCTAATAGTCACCCCCATTTGCTTTATAAACATTTCAGGAAATTGCAGACGTGTCTCAGAAGTGTCGATCAAATCCTGTAGGAATTCGAAACACGGAAGATTTAGGATTAGTTGGAAAGAATTTCTGTTGATTCGTTAAAGTTTAATCAGAAAAACGTATTTTTGTTCACAACATATAAAACTGCATCCCTTAGATTTGTACTAATTCCCTGTCCTAGTAATTACATTAGCGCTTGTGGGCTAAGCTTTAAATGTATTGGAAGGGATGTAACCCAGCCTGTCGTATTCTAATTAGAGAGCAGATAGTTTTTCTCACTCCTTACGTATCTGTTTCCATAGCAACTTGTCGTAGTTCGTCTTTTGATCATTCGTAACGAATGTAATTACATTAGAAATTTTTACGCTACAAATAGGACCACATAGGTCGGAAGTTTTTGGAATTTTTCCGTTCCTACGATAAATAGCATTAGAGAAAGCGTGCAATGAACCTAATGGTTTTTCGAGTGGGAATAGCAAACGTCCCCTCTTGTCGTTCACATCCTGTATAATTGGCAAAGAGCATAACCGTTAAGCAGATTAAAGCTAATTATGAGAAAAACAAGAAAAAATTTCCTCTTTTTCTTCCACGACTTTTATTCGTCTTTCCAACTAATCTAATAACAATATAAAATTTTATACGAGAAAATCTGTCGTCTAAGATTTTTACGAAAATAACCAAGTATTACTCTTTAGTTACTTAAAACTATAAATACAGGACTTAAATCATTTTCAACTCCATTTAAAAAATGCATCTTAATCAATTATTATGATTTTATATTAATTTAAGTGCAAACTTTAATTGAAAGATTTTTAAAAGAAATATACGCTTAATGGAACATACACTGTTATTCGGTAAGGAGAAAAAGATTAAGAATGGTCGTACACGAAAGAATAAATCCGATCGTCTTTATAGTCAGTAAAATGCGTTGTTTAAATATTATTATTTGATAGAACAAACCTCGCAACAACTCTAATGACATCGATGTTAAGAATTCGGGAAATAAAACCGAGGAAAAAGAAGTTATATAAGGTGAAGTGTAACTTAGAAATCGGCTGGAGCAGCTCCTCTATCAAAGAAAGAGGAGAATTAAAAGGGGTTCAGTTTTTTCGTCTATCGAACACGTCTTTGCTTTTACCGAGTACGGGTTGGGGGAACATTAGTGTAATGGTGTGTCGGCTGGCCACGGCTTATTAATTCGACCAGCAACACACCAATGCCTCTTTCTAACGAGATTTGCGGGTAATTTCTGTTTGGAAGAGCCGTGAGTGATTCTTCTTTTTCGACTCCAAATTCTGTTTCAGTTATTACGCAACAATACAAATTATTAATTCAACAAGTACTCTTACCCCGCTAATGTTAATTAGTCTTGTATGATCTGGCGGAAATTCTTTTTTAATCTTATTACAACATTTTTGTCTTCTCCTCCTACCCGTAAATAGGATAGCTGCTTGTTTTTTTAATCCCCTCTCGAAATAAATCTTTTAAATTAAATTTGTTTCCGTGTTTACTAGTATTATTATTTTTAATATTTTTCTCATAGTTTCCTTTCCGACGCTTTAATGTTACATTTAACAAAAACGATGCCGATGGTAAAAAAAGTAAATAAAAAATTCCTAGAAGGCTTTATTATTACCATTAGATGTTTAACTCGGAGCCATTTTTTTAAAGAAAAAGTTTGGAAAACATTAGAAAAAATCTTTGTCGGTTATATTGCATCGAAAACCACGAATAAGACCAAAATTCCAGTTATTTTTTTAAAACTCTCCGACGCTCTCACAGTAGAAGTTTCTCCAGTAATCACATCCTATTTCAGTTATTAAAGTTTCCAAGTGAACAAGCATCGTGCATGCGGGTTGTAGACGAAGGACAAAGTTCTAAATTAAATACCTGAGTAAGATGTTTGGAGAACTTCAAGTTCCTTCACTGCTTCGCTAATCCGGAATAAATTGACTGGAGATGTGTCTGGGTGTCTTCAGAAGCTGTCGGATGTTTTTGGTCATGCACAAATTGGAAATAAGAAGTACCCTGCATATAGAATGGCGCGGAGATGCTACCGATAATGAGATAGCTTGTTTCAAGTCCATACAAATGATATACAACATCTGCTCTTCGATTTAGTAGTAATCGATGTTTAGGTACAAAAGAGCGCTTCTGTGTTTCTCTAACCCGTAATTCATCAATTGTATAAATATAACCGAAATATATTGTCAAAGAGCACGTATAAGAAGCTTTCAAATTAGCAAACTCGGCAATACTCACTCGGATTTTCAAATTGATACGAGCAAATTCTTTGGGGATTTACAAAATCTTTAAAGTTAATGCAACTCCGGAGGTGATCTATATGTCAGAACAGATCAATGAAGTCATTCTCAGATGTCACCTCGGTGATGTGTCAAGTAAATCCCTGGATTTGCATTAAAGCGAACGGTACCACGTGATCCACCACGTCACATGTAGTTGTAATTGAGACTTCTCGCAATCGACCGAAGGCGTCTGCGCTGCATAAGCATCTCGATTCAGATGGAAATGAAGTCTGGATGATAGTGGAATTATAGAGAGAGAACTTCGTTAAGGATGACAGTCAACATTTCTTTCTATCTCATATTCGCTTTCAGCACTAACCAATTTAGATACACGCTTTGGAAATTGCTACTTATTTATATAAGATCTCAGTCGGTCTTACCTATTCTTCGACTTATTCCGAAAACATATTTGAAATAAATGAACGAAAAGATATTTCTTTATAAATTGCTAACTTATTTTTATACTTTTTTATTTATGATGACTCTTAACGTTCGGTGCTTTAAATGTTTCCACTCGTTTTTTGTTGATTTTATCTTAACAATCGAAAACATTCTACTCGTAAGAGTAATACAGGAATATATTTTTTGCCAATTTTCTTTATATATTAACTGATATTGGTAAATTTCGTTTTGTCTAAATACTTAATTTAATTAAGGTAATGCTTATTAACTTAATAAAAAGATATACTCCTAAAACGTTCCATTTAATATTTTCGACAAAGAACAAACAGAATTCTTTTGTAAACATTATTCGAATTTAAAAGGAAGTCAGGCATCTTACAAGCATTCTTATCACCCTGTTTGTCTTTCGTTTAGAAATTAATGTACTATTCCGATAGCTATTTGCAATTCTTTCACGTTGTACTCTTGGAAACAATCCATTTTGTCTCCTTACTTGTCTACTATTTTGCAGCGGCTCCTTTCCTACAAGGAAATTTCTGATATCGAATGAAGGCGGAAGCCCCTAAAGAGATAACAGCTTCCTCCATAAACTCGTCACTTTTAAGACAACAAAGGAAGTTGCAGTAAAGACTTAAATTTGCAACCTGTTTGGATTCTCTTAAATTATTCTTTCATTTTTCCACCACAGTTTACAAACGAATGCGATCCAGATGTAAAGGTCAAACATTATACGACTTCTCTGCTAATTTGTCCTCGGATAATATCGACGAAGAACAGTGCTTTTTGAAAATAAATTCTATGATTCGAAATAAATATGATCATGGCAATAAAATAGTTTACCAATGGCATTAAAATAGAGAAACTGTAAATTCAGGCTTTGCATCGGAACCGAAGGACGAAAATACATAAAGGGGTGAATGGTGTGAGTGTTCTTCATTTCGGAAGAAGTCCGAGACGAAAGAAAATAATCAAAGAGGAGTACTTTCTGCAATTGTCCTGGTAGAAGATAAAAGCCGGTTGTGACTCGGGGCTTTAGCTAGAGCCCTCAATCGGACAGGTTGTTATCGGTTGTGAGTCTAGCAGCCAATCAGCAAAACGAGAGAGCGAAGCTAATGACCCACAGTACAGTGGGATGAAGGATGAGACAGACTCTTTCGACCACCAGATCCTCCAAGCTGTAAACGAAGACGGATCGTTCGTCTAGGTGGCCGACGGATTGGATTACAGGAGTCTCCCTGCAATCTGGCGCCTGTTGCACATTCGGGGAGGAACCCAATAGCATTGCCTCCTGCGTTTTTCGCTCGGTGCGAAACATCATCTCCATCTATCAACTTTCCAGACTTAGAGAAACAGATGCGTTCTCCGGAGTGGGTGACGTCACAGTTCTTCTGCCCGTTTGATTGTTATTAATCCCTTTCGGTTATCAATCATAAATTGAGGTGCAGCATCACTGACGTCGGAAGAGATATTAATAAACAGAATGGCGGCAACTTGTCCCTAAGGATTTCCTGATATCTGCTCTCTTCCTATTGTTAATTGACGGCGTATTTTCCCGTTAAAATTTTACGTATAATTCTATTGCCATTTAAATAAAGATTATAAAAATCAATCTGAAAATTAAATCGAAGTTATTTGCTTTACTAGTTAAATTCTTTCGTTACGTATAACGTATATTATTTTTAATTTTGAGATTTATATATAATTTACGCAAAGAAATAATGCTGTAACAGAAAAACTTATATTATTTATATATTTATAAAACTAAACTGAAAAAGAAATATATATTTAGAGAGAGTTTAGGTTTGTATTATTCGTTGGGGAGAAGTTAGAGACGTTTTAGATGTAAAATTATCAGGCATTTAAGAATTTATCACTCTTCTATTGTATTATTGGTCTGATTACAGCCGCACGGGTTAGTAAAGTTTCGGGTGGATATAAAGCGGGACTCTTCATTACCTACCAACAACTTAACTCCTGAGATCTCGGCTTCACTGCGCAATTGCAGTGTAATAGGAAGAAACAACATTGTTAGGGGCGGTGTAATAATAGACTCTCGAAAATCCATCAGAGACTAGTCGGTAATACGACCGATTCCATGCAGTATACAGTTAATGACCCAAAGTTGCAGGCCAGAGCCGAAGAGGACATCTCTAGTGGACGAGATTAGTTACGTTTCCGTTTTTTTCTTCATTGCAGTTAAAGCAATTTTCGGAAGAAAAAGAGAAGAATGTTTAAAATATAAATTTTAAAAGAACTATTTGGGAAAGAAATTCTCTGCGAATAAAACGGTTGATGAGCGCAATCAATCATCCGCATCTTCTTTTTTATTTCCAAATATTATTTTCAGATAGAAAGAGAGATAGAGAGAATGAAGAATGAAACGTATACAGCTGTCTGTTTCTTAAAAATGACGACATACTTTCGTTACAGGCGTCAGATGAGGATTCAGACCTGTCTACTATAATGTAGATTTACTGTTGCTACGAAGAGAGGACGTCTGCTGTGTAAAAAAATAACCGGATTTTGGATTCTTTCTTTTCTATTTGTAAAGGATTTTTTTATTTGTCCCAAAAAGACTTTAAAAAGTATACGTTTCGTTTTATGGATTTTTGAAAGATTTGAATTTTTCTTTATAAATTGCGTAAAGAATCCTCAATAATTTCTACCCAAGGTGGCAACAGCAACAGAACAGAGGCATAGTTCTTGAATAATGATGGGCGTCAGCACTAATGCAGCCGCCATTTTAATTTACCATCGATTATACATTTCCTCCCCTTTAGTTCCCATTATATATTCCAGTCGGCCAGAAAATTGTCCCAAGTTCTTGTGATGTAAGATTATACCGCTATTTTGATATTCAATTCGTGAAAGGATAAAATTAAACGATTTTTACAACGACAATGAAGTCTGAAGTTTTGTTTAAAATAAAAAAGGAAAGAAAGATTTTTAATCTGGCATTTTAATTTTCTAGAAACTTCGGAACCGGCTTATTTTCTGCATAATTCCACAAATCAGTATATATGCATCGAGATATCAATTGCCAACAGCGGGCCGAGGAGATATACGTAAGAGTATATATATATATAAAGCGGATAGAAAGCATCCAACTGGTGCATCGGGTCTACATCTAGCACTTTCTACACAGGCCAGAACGAAGAGCCATAATCATAGCTATCTGTCCTACTAGACAGGTTTATAGTTTGAGAAAGAATCATCCACTCCGTGGGCCCTATACTGGCAACCGTGATTGTATCCTTCACATATCCTTACATCTGTTGCGATTCTTTCGATCTCATTTACTTCGCGGTTCTGATATTCTTTTGCTTTTCTGTTTGTCTTTATATTTTTTTCTGTATTTTCTTATTTGGCATTTTAAACGTCGGCTTTTAAAATCGAATATAAAAATTAGTAATTTATTTTTCAGAATTAAAATTCGATAATCAGAAAATTCCGCTTTTCTCTATATTAAAGTTAAAATTTAAAGAAATGAGAATTTTAAGTTATGAATGGAAGCAATATTTTTATTTTTGGGATGTTGATTCAACCGCGCCGAGGTTAGTATTTGCTAGGGGAACCGTATCAACGGTAGGATTTGGCGTGGAGGCGGGCGCAGGATACTTCTCATTTGCATTTAAGTGGAATATATTTTTCTTGTGTTAAAAAAAAGCATATCCTACGCATTTACAAAATACAAGTCTGCTTCATTTCTAACTCGGTGTATGAAGTCTCGATTTTGTCGAAAGCTGCGCTTTTCTAATTTACAAATCGTTTTTTCCTCTATTATTCAAATAGGATCAGAAATGCAAAGTCCGAAAACAGATCTTTGTATAATCCTCGGACATTTTTTTCTCGGAATTCAAATTGCTTCTTGTTGAATATTTCCAATCCTACTTCCATCAAATTCTAAAATCTTTCCAACTTCTCAAGAGCTTAAACGATCGAAATTTTTTGAGTCTTAGCAGATAAAAAAGTCACTATACCCAACGATTTCAACAAGATTGTCCCGAATCTCTCAAAGTCAACAGTTTAATATTTGAGAGCGAATTGAAGGGAACAAACATACTATTTCCATTCAAATCTCCACTTTCAGCGGGAAATGTTGAATTGATAGAAGCTCCGAAAATCGAATTTCCCTTCAACTTTAGTAGCTACAAGACTTTCAAATCTTTATTGAAATCACAAAACGTATGTAAAAAATAATTCAAATATCAAAACTCTATAAAAGTAACTTATATTTTTCTAATGCATTTTATTAGTGTTTCCTCAGTTATAAATTAATTTTTCCTAAGGAGTTACCTCTCACAGAACGTATTTCATTCAAAGTTAATTACAGAAGTTTTTAACACTTGTTCTAGACTTCTTGACACGTGACAAACCAGCTACTTATTAGTATTTTGGCCAAGTGTGTGTAAGCCTATTTATAATGTAGAACTCTATTTCTAAAATTCTACGAAATTATTATCTCTCTTTATCTAATAATATCGATGATAAAGCTATTTGACGTTATTATTATTTTATCTGATCATATGTGGAATACATTTTTACCAATTTCTAAATTCGGTAAAGTTAGAATAAAAAAAGAAGGGAGAGGGGGAAAGAGTAAAAAATCTTTTCTAATCAGACTGCCTTACAAAAGTAATACTATCTGTTAGACTGTGAAGTGACTGAAATATGATTTGACACACCAGCAGCAGCTGAGGTACGCCTCCCCTTAATTACACAGTCCTATCTTTCTTCGATCGATGCTGTATGACAGCTGAGCTTGGCGAGGGATATGAAAACTACATGTGTATCTCCGACTCTGACAGCAACCAGAAGAATATATATATATTTATATATATTTATATATAAGTAAAGTTAAGACAACAATCGCGAATCCAGCTTTACGTTGCCTATATTGATTGTAATAAAGGAGGATATCGTTAGTTAAGGTAGAATGACGTTTTATAAGGACGGACATTGTATCATAAGTAGATTACTTCGTAATGGAATAGCCAAGTAATGGATGTAGACTATATAGAAACTCGTTGCAACGTATCGCATTTATTTAACAACATTATACCATAACTGAATCTACAGGTATCGAGTTGCCAGACTCGATACTTATCTCCACTAGATATATTTTAACATAGCCGTTATTGACGGCTTTACGCTTTATTTTTATTCTCTTTTCGCTGGAATGTTTAATTATATGTATGACATATTAAATATTAATTATTTAATACTCAAAGAATATTTTTTTACTTTTTTTCTCCAACGTAAACGAATTGTTTCTCGGAAGAGCCTGTAGGGCAGAAGCTGTGGATGATTGGAGTGAAAGAAAAATCACTCTCCATCATCCCCTAAGCATTGACAGTCCTCAAACAACACATAATTACATTGACAAACATATTGACGGTGACAACTCGGCGACTTGGTAAATCTGTAAAACAAACAACAAGGTCACGTGAGCAATTTCTGTTTAGAAACCGTGAACTGATGGATTATAAAAAATCAGTGGAATTCTTCCGTTCAATCTGCATTGAGTTATCGGAGGAAACCATAACAAACTTTTAACAGTTGAAAAGCCACTTAGAAAGTTAAAATTCCTTTAAAAGTATTTAAGAATTCATCGATAGTCGCTTGGAGATGACGATTGGTTACAATTTTTGTCGATTTCCTTTCGATATCAAGATAAATCAATTAAATCTTCTCGTCTCATTCCTGTTCCTTCTTACACGAACTTCGATTCACTCGAGTCTAGCTGATTTCCTTTTTCTCAGATTATTCAAGATGCTGTTATGATCGATGTCGACCGCTTTGAAATTGTTAGAGACAAAGATAATCAAAGCTTACCAATGAATTATTTTCCAAAATCACGCAAAGTTGAGACATTTTTACAAATGGACTTCTTTTTTAATTGATAGTATCTAATTAATTGCGGAACCCTACACGAAACTTATATTAAATACATCTTCTAAATACTTTACCGTTTAATTATAAAAATTTTTGACGCTTCTTTCCCCTAATAATCAAATAGTTATTCGTTGTAGAAAGTGTGGAAAGAGGAAATAAATAACTCCAAAAATGGCAGATTCTAATAAACGATGTTAATAATTTGCATATAGCCTACTCGTGTTAATTAAAGTAGTTTATAGGAAACAGTCCTTCCATTTCGTTTGCGTATATAAAGATTAAAAGCTTGTAAAATTAAACTTTATAACTGGTTCGTCCGAATAACCAAACGGATATTTACAACGCTAATAAGAACGGTAGTTGAAACTCCCACAATGAGCACAAAGCCAACATTGTTTCGATGTGAACTTGTAAAATAAACGAGCGCCAGGGACCACAGATAAGACGCAGATTGTTAGGAGAGAAGCAGAATTTTAGCTGCTAATTTCCTATATATATCTATCCGAGACAAGTAAAGGCAACGTTTTAATGTTTCTGCTTATATAGCCCGACGGGAATAGAAATAGCAGGAATGTTTGCTTAGCTGCAGTAGTGTGACTTAATGATCAATGTTGACAAGCAACGTTACTCTACTTCCGTTTATACACGCGCTCGCAGCCACTATCAACACACGTTGAGAACTTTAATATGTCCACAACGGGTTTCTCTTTTGATAAGCCAATCTACAAAATGTTAGCCGAATTGATTAGCGCCCCAATTGAATAATTGCTATACTTTGTCGAAGTCAACAGAAACTTTTTTGTTTACATTTGATAGAATGAAAGATATTGATTTCTGAAAAATAAACTCGACATTCTTCTTCGTTTTCAATGAATAAATATCTTTTAAATTGACGAAAACAGATTTAAATATCCACTAAAAAATGAAACCGAAATGTCAGCGTGTTATTTTGGATCTCATTCGACTATTTTCGTTTCGTTTATTAGTAAAATCTCGAGAAAAATGCTCGCAGTTAACCCATTACAGGATTTAAAAGACATCTTTGTATCTATTTAGCTTCGGAAAGGAACTCTAGAATCTCTTAAATCTCAAGAATATCGTATATAAAATAAGTTAAAATTAAACTTCTAGTCGAAACGAATATTTAAATGAAATCATTTAGCATCGATATTAGCATTTTATAAGATATATTTTCATTAAGAACAGGAATTATTTAAAAAGATATTTCGTTTCCGAATTGTCAGTATATCGAATTAGAGAAGCAATGTCAAGAAATAGCAACGCCCCGGGCTATTCCAGATGAAATAATTAGGGAGGATAGTAATCTGTGTTGCTGTTTATTTAATGAAATGATTACGCTTTTATCGCGTAGACAAGACACACCCTTGCGTCAAAGGCGTCAACTCCATGTTCTCCGCTCGCTAACTAGTCACGGAAAGAGAGTTAAACATACAAAACTTTCCCCTTTAGTAATTAAGCATTATCTTATTTCACAAGTATCGTTGGTAAATTATTTAAAAAAAAACAAAAAAGTGAGAGAAAAATGCTCGTTCGGGCAGAGACGTTAAGAGAGTTCTTTCAAAAGAAACTCCGAAAATATTTCAACTTTGTAATCTGGCTGCAATATTAAACAGCCAAAACATAATTTAATTCGGCGACTGAAAATCTGATTGTGATGCGTATAGTTGTGACAATCTAAATTAGTTTATTTTGTGGAAGTCCACACGATGGCCGCTTCCAATCCTGCAGCGGATATATCTACTCTAATGGAATTTTTCTGCGTGAGATATGTGTATTAATAAAACCTTGATGGATGGTGTTAATAAGAAAACCCTTGCAGTTGGGGATAGAGCACGATGACGTCACAGAATTTTCTTAAGCCATCATTTACTACCTGCGTAATTGGCCCAGTCTGGAATATACGAGGAATATAAAAAAATGCCGAACATAGAGAAACACGTGCAGCATCCGTCCCTGGCGTTCTCTTTGTAGCGGCGAGTTTCATGAATATTTTAGATAATTTATTGGCAGAAAGGGGTACGTATATAGTTCGTCCGAAACAATTAAGCTTAACGGCGATTTAATCTACGGTTATTTTATGATCGGATAGGCTAATGCGATCTAGCTGTAGGAGAGTCTAGCTGTAATTTTCATTTTTACTGTAAATTTATCTAAAATTCTAATGAGAAATTATAAGTTTTCTAGCTTAAGGGTAACTTATCACTTTAATGAAATCAAAAGATCGCCAACCCCACAATAATTCAGATGGGATGGGAATTAAATCCCATGATCTTCCTCGCGCGCAAAAAGAGGAAGTTTCGGAATCGTCTGAAGCCGAAATTTCGCCCATCGACAAATGACATATTAAAGATTCGCCTTGTTTTTCCCTATTTATTGGGGGTAATAAAATTGATAAGAAGACGTGCTAGCAATCGACTGCTTAATAAAACGATGTTCTCAACGTTTATAGGCAAAGTCCCGTTGCTATGACAACGTCCTTCTCTTCGTTTATTTCCTCCCCTTTATAACCCACTCTTTACTGGTTCTCGTATGCAACGATGCGAATTTTTAATTAACCAATTAATTACGACAACGAGAATCTTCTGAAAGGAGTTGGAGGAACCCTCGGTGGAGACAGAAATGCCTCTGGCGATTCTCTCATCCTAATGCAAGACCTGTTTGGAGTTCTGTGTCCCGTCGACTTTAATGGACTCCAGTGTCGTGGGGACTTTCTACTTCGGCATTGTCATCACGTCTTTCCATCTTGTACGCGTCTGACGTCACTCCGGCAGCAGTCCTACTTTTCTTTCTCGTACTCGCATCTAGAAGTATTTTCGACCGTTAAGAGTGGCCGAATTATTTTGCCCGAGCGAATAATCCACTTAATGATGGCCAGCATTAAGGAATATTGGACATACCTTTTGGAAAATATCATTTCCAAGATAATAATAAACGACAAAGCACTTGGTTTGTGTCAAATGATAAACATCTCGCATCTTTGCCTTGTCTTGAGACTAGTTTGCTTGAAAACAAGCACATGCAGTAGTATAAAAATGCCAGAAATCTACAAAGAAGAAATCAATTGCCGCTCAACTTTCATACATTACATATTTATGTTATTAAACAGAAAATTTTGTAACATTCATCGATCAAATTAAAGAAAAAACCTGCAAAGTTATAAGAAAGTACTTCCCATTTTTCTTGTGGGATTTATATAGATTTATTGTATTAAGCCAACACGCCGAGAACAATGTTTGACTAGGTTAAGCTTTAAAAGCTAGACATAGTACACATCTTCAGATTTCTTTTGACAAGTATTACGTTGCGCGAAGATTCTTCCAGATACCATTTTATGAAATATTTCTTTTTCTGATGGCAATTGACAGTTCTAAAAGACACCGTGACAGTCCATAGGTGATAGTATAGCCGAAAACCGGTTCTGGCAATAATCCTATTCTTTCACTCACTTGTCTCAGGTGAGGAGGGGAGCAGCTAGGAATTTAATAATAGTTGGTGTAAGCACGTTCCCCGTGACGAAATTAGAAGAGATCGTATGAAAGAATGCGAGAGTCCAACGCTTGATCGGCCCAGTAATTGGTCAGTTGTGAAACAGAGAACGCGTGCTGTCGTCATGGACACCATCCACGCCAAGTTGTTATGGCAACAATGTTCTCGTCCTCTATTCGTTTTCGGTTTCTGATTCAAAAAAAGAAAGAAAAAAAAAAGCTGAAAATGAGTTCTTCAGCTTTTAATAATCAAAAAGTGTTTTCTAAAAATTCTCTTCGTAATTATTTAAAAATTTCGTTAAATGTTGTGCCAGAATTTCTACTTAAAACGTGTAAAATTATGCATACATTTTCTAAATAATTAATTTATAAAGACGTGCATAAAAGAGAAAATAAATTTGCGTGTTTGGGAAAATGTTTCTTGCAAAATAAAAGATTTCTGCAACTTCTTACAATCAGGAAGAAATAATTAGGATATAGGATCTTTCCCGACCCTTCTTATGTGTTACTTTCCTATTTGTGAGACTTTCATTCTTAGGTCACGTTCACCTCTGTACTTGTTTAAGCTCTAAATGGAGAAGAATGGTTATACTCAGTCGATCGAAGGAATAGTTGTCATCCAATTGGTCATTATATCGTTATTTTGGAGAGTTTTTTCTTGGTCCGCTTGAATTGAATTCTGTCTTTGCAAATATTATATATTATAAGATTAAATTTATTTTTAAAATTTTGAATATTGAACAATTTTTTCCCCTTTCTTTCCAGATACATTCAAACCGATTTCTCTTTGATTAAATAATTAAAATTAGACTTATTTTTCGGCAGAACATAAAATTAGCATGCATTATTTAAAACAACTTTAATTAATTACTTAACTTTATTAAGAAAATGTGATGAATCTGCTGCAAAGTACAAGGCGGTAAATCCAACAAGAGATGGTTTCTTATCCTTCTCACATAATAAACTAACTTACTTAACTTCCTTAATTTAATTTCATCCAAATACGCGTTTTTTCCTGGAGATAGATTAAATAATTTTATTTTAATAAAATTTCTAATATAAAGCAATTGAGAAAATAGGATGGCATTATAACCGTTAAGGGTGGGAAGGAATTTATTTAGAAAAAGACTGAAGAATCACAAAGTTGAGAAACTAGAAAAGCGGTTCTACAACGAAGTAGTTTAATTAATTTGAAGAAGTGGTCTGATGTGAATTGTTGCCCGGGGACACACAGCCAACGCCATTAATGATAAGGTCGCCGGTAATGGAGTTTCCAAATTGTCTACTAACATTTTTACCTCTTCGCCGGACCAAAACCGTCGCGACTTTAAGCCTAATTAGTGTTCTTCCATTCGCCGATGATGTCACAGGGGAACGACTGCGTCACTTCCCTCTGTTTGTTCGTCACTTCCTCTTTCACTCCAACTCTAGAACTGCTCGACTGGATACTTCCTGTCGACTCAGCTGTCCATTCGCATGGGAATCAAAACTGGGCTTTTCTTTCGTCACCGACTGTATATTTGATGATAGGTATTAGCATTCATAAAATGCTGACGATATGAAACTCGTTGAAAGAATTTACTCCAAATTAATAACCCTCTTAAAGACTACAAAAATGCCTCATTGTATATTCACTCTGCTATTTTACTAAGCGTAACGAATGTGGATGGCTAAAGGGGAATATCAAGAACGATATCTTAAGAAGTTTCAAATATTTTTAAATTGCCAATAATTTCATCGCATTTAAATTTTTTTTAAACAAAGTTTTAATTGCTATTCGTAAATCATTAAGGTATTTTTTTTAAATTGATATCTAATATTTTGAAATTTCGATATTCTGAAAAATGTTTGGGTGCTAAACAATGACATTTAATACGCGGAAAATATTATTTTTTATATTTTTCATTAGAAATTATTTTAATTAATTAATAATAAGTCATTTAACTTGTTATTTAAAGAGAGATGTTGATGAATATTTCTTCGAATAAATTTTATCAGAAGTGAAAAGTTTCGCCAAGAAGATTCATTTCGATTGGAAAAACAGAAGTTGTAAAAAGATTTTTTCGACTAGAGAAGATGCATAAAGTATATATCGTAAATATTTCATCCGACATTACCAAATTTGATAATTCTATAATACTAAAATCGATGTTTAATTTATTTAAAGTTATCATTAACAGAACTGTTGATTACGAGAAGGAGAAAATTTCCAACATTAATGTTATTGGCAGGTAATATCTCAATTACTTCATAACAATGAGATTCTTCTGCCGACCCTTTCGAATTTTCAATTTGGAATTTACGTGGAAGATTATCTTGTTTTTGTTTGGAATAAGAAAATGGTTCTTAGAATATTTTCCAATAGGGAGGGGAACGTAAGAAACCGTTGCATATTTTATTATACAATAAGCATTTCGGAATAAGAAATCCATATTCAAAGACGGATAAAATATCTGGAAGTAAAAACGAGTTAGTAAAAAAGTAGAAGAGTCGTAAACATGTCGGAATCAGCAGCAATCGCAATTTTCTTTTAGGTGCTAGAAAAAGGGACAAAGAAACGTCACTATTCATTGAAAGAATCTTCTTCGGTGAATATTTATTGAGCGTTAAAAAGAAAATGCTTAGATAGTACTTCTTCCTTTAAAGTAGCCTTCGTCGAGTTAATTGGAATGAATGAGCACTGAACGGGCTAACGAACTTTTTCTGGTTCCCAGAGGAAGTCTGTGAATGTCACTATTTGTACATTTATATAACTTTCTATCCTGGAGTGTGACATATATTGACAACGCTATTAGTTTGTTTCGGATTATTCCAATTTTTTTTTCTTTTGTTTTGTTTTTTTTTTATTTTTACTAAGAATGGTCGATGTGATTAGAATTGTTGTTGAATAATTTAAAAGGAAAAAGATATTTGGAAATTCTGTTGTAAACACCCATTGAATAATATGTATGTTAGCTATCTTGTTTGCTATGCAAATCATAGATTTAAAAACATGTAAAAATAGGATAGTCAAACCACGCAATTCCTTCTTCTGCTTCTGAGTTTTATTTAAATAATGACAATATGAGATACGTTTTGTTGACGTGATTAAATTTCCAAATTCGCTAATTTTAACGAATTTGACGGGCGCCTACGTAAAAACCATTCTGTCAGATGAGAGTAAGAAAGTTTTAATAAAGTTTTTTATTGTCCGTTTATAAATTTGAATTTTTACAAACTTCTTTCTAAATCAAGTATTTCGAGTTAAAAATCCAAAACTTTTTATGAGAAGCTATCCTTTCATATTCGATTCCATATGTGGCCTTTAAAAACATCATATATATATATATACATAACATTTTTTATACTTTCTTTTTTTATTTTATTTGTATGTGTATGTAGTACATATAGGAAAAAGAATATGAATCCATTTCCGTTTTTCTCCCGTCCTAACATTTTCTATAATCAGGGGAAGAGAAGCTCGGTCTGAAAAAAAAAAAATTCGACTTCGGATCATTCAGTAGAGCCTATGCAAGCTTGCATTATGTAAACGTTTCTACTTTTATTACTCGCATCGTGAAGTTCTATGAGTGGATTTCCCTAAGGTTTGCGAATATTTCATACGCAGGAAAGTAATTTGAGTTAAGATGGTCACATGTTGTTTTTTTTTCTTTTGCTTTTTTTCTTCTTTTTTTATAAAAGGGGATGTTGCGGGAGTCACGTTGCATCAAGTGAAATTATATAAATCCAATACCGGTTTTGGCATTTTCGTGATTGGCGTAGTCATTTTTTGTTCCAGTTTTTGCATAATTGGTCATTTTTTCAATGGAAAAAATTCTGGACTAAATGCATATGAAATATTTTCTAGGAGATTTTCTATTCGGTGCCAAATATCTTTTGAACTTCTGCTAGAGTTTTAATCGATTGGAGAATAATTTGTACAATTTCTCATAATACAAAGAGGATTTACTCATTAAAACATTTTCATTACATTAAGTCATCTTAGAGAATTCGATTTGGCCGAGCTTCATCTTTTGCTTTCATTAAGTTCTGTTCACTTGGCGTAAAAGTTAGATTGGTTGTCGATACAAAAGGCATTTTACGCGTCGTACCGTATATAGCCAATGTATACTGTACGGAACATCGCTTTCATTCAGGTGAATCCATTGTCACCTGGATGGATCCACTCGGTATTGCAATTTTGTGACTAACTCATGAAATTGCCAAACATAGAAATTAACGCGAAATTAAATGCATAATTGCAATTCCGTTACAACACTTCCTAGTTTTAATGCTATCAGTTAACTACGATATTCGATAATAAAGCAAAATTGTATAGCTTATCTCTCGATGTTCAGACAATTGTTCTCTATCATATCTATGATTAATTTTGCGTTCAATTTATTTTTATGTCTGAGTGTAAAATTTCTGAAAAACTCTAGGAAAACTTTTTAAATTTGTTTTTAACTTTAGAATGGGTTAGAGATTCCATTGTATGCAATCTAGGCCAATGACTGTTCTCTAGGTAAGGGAGTTCTTGTTCAAGTTCGTTCGATCGTTCACTCTGCCAGGGTGCTCGAGCTAACTGCACAAATCTAAACTCTCATAAAACTATATCGCGTGATCTTGAATGCTATTCGAACCGCTTCGACTCTTTACTAGTTCAAAAGAGTCCCGTTTAAATAGTTACATAAAATTTATCAATAAGTTAATGTTGGAAAATTTATATTTGTTTCGAATTTTATCGTAATGAAATACGAAATCATGGCAGAATTTCTTCTGATTACTAAGCAAATAGCATGGATAATATGCAAAATTTAAATATAATATTGGTACGAAGTATATTATTTCGAAGAATTATCAAAAAATAGAACATTTTGAATGGGATCAGTTTCAGATACATCGAATCGATGTTAATAAAAGTTTGACATGCTGTAGATTCCACCGTTTTGAAGGACTCTCCTTACAAAAACCATATCAACCACTTTGGTTCGAGGGCTGCCCAGAATAGGAACAAAAATTGAATAGTAGCTCGTAGAAATGATCCGATTTCGATGAAACTTTGGCAATTCTTCTATTACTGTATTATAATCGAACTGCCTTTTGTTACAGAACAAAATTGGTTTAGTACTTCTACTCGTTCAAAATAAAGTCCTGAGCCGTAGAAGTGAACGTTAAACTTCTTTTGATCGCTACTTAAATTATTTTTTGTGAAGAATTGTAATCGGTAACGATCAAATTTCTTTATCAATTTTCCTCGTCTAATTAATAAATTTTTCAACGAGTACAAGCGAGGAAACTGAAAAATATCTGAGATTAGTGTACTCATTTGTCAGTGCACTCGTATTTGAGTTTTTTTGAAGATTTTATCGTGAATTTTACTGTTAGATTTATTATTTAAGTGTAAAAAGATTATTTTAGTATTTTTAATGATTTCTAAAATTTATACTCTTTATTTTTTTGAAAAATGTGAGAAATATTCTTGGAATTCTATCGAGATAATCAAGTTTTAAACTTTGGTTTTCTCTAATTTATAAAGAACAAAACTTTGAAAATTTTCCATCTTTTCTTTGAACAATTCACTCGCTATTATTTTTATCTAAAATAATGAACTTGATTTTAAGTGTCTATAGAAATTTTAATTAAGCTTTTCTTATCTTAACATTTAAAAATTGTATATTACGATTATATTACGATTATAAGGAAAGCGATTAAAAATGGCTTTTTTAAAAAATAGTTTTATTGTTATCGGTAACTTATGTAAATCGCTTCTTATTTAAAAAAATAGCCGAAACACTTAAATAAATAAATTTCTTTAAGCTAAAAATTTTATAGATGAAGAAATTTTGAGAATTTCCATAAAAATTTGAAAATAGGTGTCGATATTTATAGCGATTTTATTTTTCAAAGCCATTTTCACGTATAAAAGAGGCGTTAGTAGGGAAATACTATTTTCTTAAATGTCACAACCGAACACACAACGCACCTGACATGCTAAACAAAGGATAACTATCTCAAAAGAACATTTTACCTGCAAAACTTGACTTGTACTCTACACTCTGCGGACTACAAATTCCCGTTTGAAACGAAAACTGTCACTAAAGAAAACGATATTCTTACTTAGATGACACCTTCTTGTCACTGGCTGTCGTCCAATGGTGCCGGCTTGGTTGTTGGCTGAAAATTCTCAAGATCTGTCGCCTTTGGAAATATTGAAGAATATTTTTCGAGTGCAATAACCCGAGGTAGTATCTACTGCAGATAATGTTTCTCTAAATCCATATTTTCGATTTCGTTCTAACATAAATAATCATATTTAGCAAAACGGATTCCAATTCTTCACTGGCCACATTTCGTCTCCAAAAATATCTGGCGTCAAATAAATTTCGCAGGCATTTAATTACGTTGATCTATTAAAAAGTTTTATTTGTAAAAAAAAAACACTTATTTTAAGAAGACGTTTTCAAAGGACACGTACTTTGAATACCATTAACACTGCTTTCTTTGTCTACGACTGTCGTAGTGTTGAATTCATAAATGTTCTAGATGAGAAAGTAGAAAGGATACGCTGTTAAAAAAAAAGCATTTGTAAGGAACAAACTCATTTCTAGGAAGGAAATTCCTTGTATTCGGAAGAAGAATCGAGTTCTGCTCTATTAACACGGATGTAGTGGAAAGAGCTTCATAAATGCTGCAATCGAGGAGCGGATTTTTTATTCCGTAATTTGTGATCGCGATTGGTTTTGATTGAAGAAAAATTTAGAAGGCGGCGAGTGGAAAGCTGTTGCCAGTAAACGTCGCCTTTAATTCTACAGCCGGGTTCAAACATCCGGGAATCAATAGATGTGGCTTGTTTTTGGTCCTTTCAATCCAGCATTGGAATTTTCTATCGTCTAGCTTATTCTTGGTAAAGAGAATGAGATTGAAGTCGGGTTAAAAAAGAAAAAAAAATGCCTCTCTCTAAGTCTTACAACCGTAGTAAAAACAGTATACAACACGATATAAATAATTTATCTATCCGATTTCTCCGTTATAAATTTTAATCGGCAAACTAGCTTAACAAACATTAAAAATTAAAGGTTCGTTAAGCCGGTTTGCCATTCGTGTCTATCGAAAGGAGGTATTTGTCGAACAACGTCGTCAATCATTAACAGTTAACATTTCCATGTATCATGTTTGCAGTTGACAAGCAGACTAAAGTGTTCTAAAGAATAAAGCGTGTCTGGCGCTGATGTATACAGAATACTGTTGGAAATTCAACAGTAGTAGGGGAGGCTTTCCTGCTTCGCATGGTGAAAAAGAATTGTCCTGCCCAACATAGAGAAAGAGAGGTTGGGTAGGGAAAAAGAAGAGAGGGAAAAAAGCAACCTAGTTTGTATGGAAGCTCTATAAGATTGGAGACTGTCTACAAAATGTAGTCTATGTTCGCTATTCCCGGAAATTCTAAAATCTTTTTTTTGTGTTGGTGTTTTTCTTTGTACGCTCCAGTGGATGTTGTGTTACTTCTGGGGATTATCGTTTGTTTTGTAGTTGGTGTAGTTTACAAAACTCTATTTATATAGAGAGACAAGTACCGCATTCTAGTGAAGAAAATGGAACATACCGAATGAAGATACTCCAGTCTTTTTGAGTCCGCTTTTTTTGGGCTAAATACCGACGGCAAAATCTCTAATGTGTAAATGTCTACAAGCTTTGCATAAGAAGTATCGCTTAAATAAGAAGCTTGGCCGTTTGCCTCGTATCGTTTCACAGCAATTGATCGTCAGGGAGGTTGAATCGAAATCTCACGTGTTTATGTTCACCTCAGAACTATAAGGTTATTTAATTTTATATCCGTAATGATGGTTTCTTCGTAAAGAGAAAATATTTATGTTTCGACCACATTTATTTTGAATGCAAAGTGCCTCATTATTCCAGCAATAATTAGATGTACAGTACAGTATTTATCGAAGTTATTAATTAAGCTACGGCCGAGCACAAAACATTATACATATTTGATCGTCCTAAAATTGATTTAATATTTGTATCTATCTTATCGAATGAATTTCAACGATAGCTTGTATTAAACAATGAGTATTTTGTAAGAATTGCATCGACTGTTGTGTTCGGGATATTCTTAAATCGAAATATCCTAGCGGGGAGCAATTCACCACACGACTGTAATTTGATGGAATCGGCTATATTCGTCCCAGTTTACAGCTGATTACAAATACAGCAACAAGAACTGCAGACAGTTCTGCCTGGTTGACCACAGATTTCTGTTCACACACCAACTTCTTTAGATATATATATATTCGAAGAAAATCTATTTTTATCCTTAAATTCTTATATTTACGTTTTACAGATATATATTATTCTTAGCGAAAATTTGTATGTATTAAAATTAGTCAATATATATTTGTAATAAAAATTTCTGTTATGTCTTACTTAAAGTTGTTTACACTAAAGTATTTATCGATAGTTTTAATCCGTACGGTTCAGAAACATAGAAACGGATATTTTCCAATATCATGAGTTTTGCCATCTGGAATTCATACATGGAAGGACATAGAATAAAAATCTTTATGGATTTTCCTTCATCTTTTTTGATTTTTGTAGTATCAACTGCGAAACGTTATTTGAAAATAGTAACGATGAGAAATTTTTTGCAAATTTGTTGTTGTTTAAAGAAAAAAAAATCGAAGTACAGGATTATCTGTGCATTTCCTTAGACTTTACTATAAGAGAGTCGACTGCGAAACATTATTTAATATCGAAAGTGCATAGTTTTGCTACAGAAAAACGGAAGAAATTTTAATTTCGAAAAGTTATTTTATTCAAAAGTTTTAAAAGTGAAACATTTTATCCCTTATCGAGTCGTCAGATTATGTATAAATTAAACTTCTCTATAAAGTTATTTCCGAGTGTAAAGCAGTAGAAGTGAGGATTAATTATTCCCTAAACAACTTTATTCTATCTTTCTGTTAATTATTTACATAATTGTCATTAAAATTAATTGAATAAAACTTTCAAATACGAAGAGGTTTCAAAATATACACAACGAATTCGTAAATATATTTAATATTTAAAACATTAATCGATAAATTTATTTCAATATTTAACGGTTGATTTATTAATTTTAAAATCCATTCGATTAAATTAACTCCTCTTCGATTCGAAATAATTTTATGGACATTTCATTAAAATTTGAAAATGTTTAACTTTCATTTAGACTTAATTCGTGTGTATATAATGATAAATTTATCTAGCTTTAATTTTTTAAAAATTTCAATTAAAATACGCACAACTTTTCCCGTAAACAAGACTTATATAAAGCATATTTGGTATTTAAAAAGGGTTTATCGTAACGAACCAATTCGTCGATTACTTAATTAATTAATATTGAAGCGAAAAAGTTTATCTTTTTTACTATATTATGAGGAATATTATTTAAAAAACGATTAACCAATTAGCTATTATTTCACTAATTCTTATCGCCGACCAATAGATGATAATTATAGAATGGAGTAGAATTTCTTAAAGTGAAAATTTTCCCATAAAAAAATGAAATATATCATCGAATTTCTTTGATTTATTAACGATTCTGATCGTAAGTTTGTTTATTAAAATAAACTAATTAAATGACTTCTTAATATTTTATTTATTATGATAAATTTTATAATGCAATTAGAGTTTATCGTAGCTTTTTGTTTTTATTGCCGGATCCGCTTGATTACATATTTATATAATCGAAGACGATGACGTGACTCTATTACAAATGTATTTAATTGCCTTTCGGTCTTTGCTTATAATTTATTAGAAATTGTTTTATTTTAAAGATGAATTTTCAATGAGATTTGGTAAATTTTAGCTTATCTACGTTATGTTTTATTAAAATATACAATAAATTTTGAAGAGAAATCTCGGAAAATTTTCATAAAAACTTATTTGTATATGATAAATAGTGAAGTTAAATAAACTTTATATTATTAATATTTTATAACTTATTACTGTTTTATTAGTCGGCCAGAGAGCTTTTGAAGAGGCTTTAACACCAGCAAGCTCAAAAAGTAAAGTCATTAGAATGCGTTTGAAAGACGGTGGAATCCCTCATTTCGTTTTGCTGATAGTTGTTATTGATTGGCGATTTCATTGTTAGCAAAATCATTGTTTACAAAAAGGTAGCCGAGTATTCGAAGGGATGGGCCGAATATTGCCGTTATATGGGCAATGTGAAATGGTTGTTCTATTCCGGAGAAATATATGCGTTTGCCCGGACTGAAAGCATTGCGGCTTACGGTGACATTTTACAAGCGTTGGATAGGGTTGTAGACGGTGTAAAATATGCATTCGTTAGTTGGCCGCCTGGCTTGGCCCGTCCGAAGCATCCGTCTTCTCTCCCGTTGTCGCCATGACGACCAGTCACGTGACGGCGCCGCTAGAGGGAGCCGGCGCACGCTCCGTGCTACAGCACATCCTGTCCCCCGCACACACACTCAAGCACAGCCATGGCCGTCGTCTTAGCATCTAAACCATGTGTAAGTGAAGGTATCTGAAAAACTCTCTGTACCTGTGTGTTTCTCTTCTCTTCTCGTTGTCGCCACCGGATCCGGCATCTCTCTGTTTTCTTTGAATTTTGGACACGACAGGAAGTGACGTCATTACTTGTTGACTGGAGTCCAGGTGGGACTTAGTAGCGGACAGCGTGCGATACCCTAGATTACATAGCGTTTATTATCAATAGCTTCTTAAGCATGCCGGTGGGTAATATTAGTTAGTAGCGTGTTTGGCTTCTCCTTTCGTTCGAGCGCTACGCGGTGAAGTGTCATTACCAGGTTACGTAGTCGTCCCGGGTGACAATTCCAGTCTAAATGTGCGTTTGACGTCTTGAAGTGGGGGTGAGAAGTGTCGGAGACCTAAAGGAATAAAAAACCCGAAGGAGGAGGGACGGATAATAGCGTGAGAAGCTACAGGTCTGGTCTCTTCCATCGCTGCGCTATGCTCTAGCCTCGCACCAACTATCCACTTCGCGTTATTTACAAGTCAAATTTTTCGTCGTTCTTTTCTTAATTATTCTATTTTTAGTCCAATTCTTTATTCTTCGTTTATAAAACCGTCTCCTTCCATTTATTTTTTATCTCAATCTTTTCTGTAATGTCTTCCTATAGCGTAAGAAAATGGCTAAGTTATTTATTCTCTTTACTTATTTGCCATCGTCTGGAATGACAAATACCTTACGGAATATCATTCTGACGTCATAATACACCCCCCGATGTAAATTGGTAAATTTTTATACAGTTTTTCGTATATTTCTGTCTTTCCATATGGAACTTATCTTCTGTTCGGAAAACGCTTTTTAGTAATTGTAGAATCGCTATTGGTATAATAAAAAAGTGCAGGAAGTTTTATCTGTAACGATAACATTAACAACAACAGATTTTCTCCTAAGATAACTGGGAAAATCGTATTAGATTCGCATTGCGAAGTGCGGCTATTTTAACCCAAGTATCAATTAATTTCTTAGATAGAGCTATTTATTCTCGATAATTAAATTTATGAATCGCTAGTATTAAAATGGGATTTTAATCATTACGTCGCAAAATTTTTCTTCACTTAATAATAATTATAGTTTAGAAATGATTATATTATTTTCATAGTCCTACGTTATCATTTTAATACGTTGGCCGTTGGATAAAATCATTAAAAAATTCCTCTCTATCTTATTTTTAATGACTGTTTTTTCCCGTTTTTATCATAGAAGAGAGTGTTTAGAAGATCAGATTTCCTCCCTCTCTCTAGCTTATTAAAAAGTTCCATTTGACATTTTATATTATTTGTGTTAATCAAGTAGTGAACATTCGAACATTTGGATATTTTCATGTGTAAAGCGGAGGAACCGAGTGAAAGCAACCAATGGAAAGAGGTTATTCAGTTTTAAGATGATATAGATATTACTTTTTCATGAAACGCCGGTTAAATTGACTTACGTTTCAGTTCCCAACATAATTTCACGGATGAGAGAAGTACTACTTTAAAATATGATTCTTTATAAAAACTTTTAAATGATTTACTACGAAAAGACCGCAGGGATTTTAACTAGGAAGGAAATTACGTATTTATTATATATTATAATTCATTTTATTCCTAATTTTATTTACAAAACTATAACAATATTTTTTTTCTCCGGGATCATATATATAGCAATAAATTTTAATAAAACCGAGATTAAGCTAATTTTAAATTCTGGCCATTTCTATTATTCACAAACCAATTTCCCTAGGATTAAAATTTTACAATCTTTTTAAGGAGTACTTATAATATGGCCATACACTGGACTATTTCTTAGATCAGTTTGGAAGATTCTTAATAATTTAATTACTTTATAAGAAATTCATCTTAATTTTTGTTAAGCCTTCACTTGTTTCCAGTGTATAAAAACTGTTTTCCATTAAAATTTCAATATATTTTGGTTAGCAACTTACGCGCTTTGTTTTTACTGGAATGAACCTAAGTAGGCACTGCAGAGGATTAAAATAAGTGCTTCTATTATTAATACAGTAATGGCCTTTCGTTGCTTTAAATTTGCAGAAATGTTTTTATTAAAATGATCGAAAAAACATTTTTTCTGGCAGATAATAAATTAAATAATTAATATATTCTTCTCTAATGCTCGCATTTTAAAATTCGAGCGGATATTAAAAAAAATTTTTACTTTGTTTCGAATAATACGATGCTTCCTGTAGTTTAGAACATCCGATAATTCATTTTATCGGGAAAACTTTAGTAAAAGAATCATTCTTTCGTATAATAATCGTAATTTTATTTGTTAACTGACAAAAGATAACATACGTAAATTGTGGGACACGCCTATAATCTATTAAAGTATAGAGTTAATTAATAGGTTAATTTTTATTTAGAGTCTCGTCTAACGATGCCGTAAAGATTTATCTACAAGAAAATTGAAAAATATTTCTCGAAAATTGAACATGTATTAATCATGTTTGATGTAGAGCATTGATCTATGCAGTTTTTATTTTTTATTTTTTTAAATAAAAGGCGTTTAATTGTAAACGCTAGAGATAAAAATCATCGGCGAAAACCATTGTAGTAATTGTTAGAGAAGTGTTTTGGAAAGCAGGTTGTTCCATGTCAACATGTCGCTGTTTCCACTGGCGCGGAATTGTGGGAAATTTTCACGGGTGATAAACTTCAGTGCTTCTATAGGATGGCAAGTCGACGTCTGGGAAACTTTTCGAAAGAGTAACACATATTGATTTCCGGATTATGTCGGAAACTAGGCACGTGTTGACGTTTTTGGGGGCAAAATTGAACCCAACCAATTGGAATGGGATGACTTGTGGTAGAGGAAAAAAACAAGATCTTGCCGTTCTCTTCTTCGGACGATCTTGTAAGAGTTAAACCGAATAATCCCTTGTTTATTCCTCTTTTCTTGAATTGGTTTTACAATAAATGACGTATCACTTGTTAAAATTTCTCGATTTATTAGTTTCGACGTTGTCGAGTTAATCTGCGGAGTAGTTTCTTTGTTCTTTGAAGGCTTAAAAAAACAATTTAGCATTTTTTTCCTTTTTGTTTGAAAACTAAAAACTGGAAATGCTTCTAATCTCAGTCAAAGTCAAGAATATAAAAGAGAATAGAACTGCGCGCATTTATACCCGTTTATGTTAGAAATCAATTTATTTTAATGAAAATTCTTTAAAATGAAAAAATAAAATAAAAATTTTATTTAATATTTAAGCGCATTGGAAGAAAAAGTAAATGCAATTACCCCGTAATTAAATTTTAATAATAATATAAATTCATAGCATAATTAAATATTCTCTAATGTAAAGAATTTAGCGATTAAAATAGTAAAAAGTTGACTCTTTACTAATAACTCGACTGACTGTAAATATAAGATGGGTTAATTTAGGATGCAAAGTAACATTTACATCAAATTGCTCGTCTCAGAAAACTTAGTGAAAAAGTAATATTCTGGTTAAAAATTAAATTTAAATTTTGAAGAAAGTTTATTAAAATAAAACACTCGTCGTCGCCGTAGTCGCCGGTCGTTCGTTATAGATTTTAAATTTTATTTTACTTCTTGGTAGCTTTCTTTACACCTGATGGAGCTTTTAAAATTCTATATTTTTCTGGAGAAAGAGGCAGTGAAGTAAAATGGAGTCAATCCGAACAACAAATGGAACAACCGGATTATTCACTGTCAGATATCGCACTGCAGCGAGGAGCTGTCTGTCAAACTCCCAAAGATGTCCATCTCTTGTCAAGGAACGCCCCCGAGATATTTGTTCCTTCCATTGTTCCTTACGTTTCTACGGCTTCCTATATGGATTTTTCCATCAGTCGTGTCGAGCACAGCCCAATGCGTACAGATGATCGGCTAGCTACGCCTGGATGCCGTCTTGCCGCTCCGGATAACAGGGTTGCTAGGTTACTCCAGATAGCCTGTTGCTTTGCCCTACTGTACAAACTTCAATGTTGTCAGAGTTCACGTGTTACCAATCGTATCACAACTTTTTTCTACTTGGTCCGATTGCTTTTTTCCTCCATTCCGTATCGTACTTCTCCACGCGTGCAACTTGTGGGTTGATTTTTCTTATAACCAGCAACCGGTGGCATTGTTGTTGCACTAATGTGTTGAAACGGCGCCAAGAGAAGAAAAGATCCATTTTTCCCATCCAGGAATCACGTGACCGCACGTGGCTTTTCTTCGGCGGGTGAGGAGATGGCAGTACCGGTCATCCATCAAAGCCGCCGAGACGCGGGCCGTCTGCTGGGTGTAATTTAATGGAACGCCTTCCTTAACGTAGTAGAAGTGAAGTAAAGTCAGATATTTCCATAATTTACATTATCCCCCTTCTTGTCGGTGGATGGATCATTACGGCAGCTATAGCTACTTTCACTTCATTTTCTCGGCCGGCGTCGTGGCAGCGTTTTTATGTTCATAATGTCCGATTCAAACGGCTCCTTCTTTCCTTAAGTTTGATTGCAGTCTTTAAGAAAAATTATCCCAGATTGATGTATAAGACAGATGCGCATTATTTACGACATCCGAAGGTGATTTTAATCGGGAGAAAAGGCGACACGCACTTCACTCGTCAGGTATTCGATTCTTTTCAATTTAAAAAAAATCCACTTTGTGCCTCTAAATATACAAAAAGTGTCGGAGCGGCCGTCTGAGTGTCTGGGAGCGAGATAATTTGTCCATCTCACGCTTAGATGACAAAATCCAAGAAGATCAACACCGTTCCCTTCCTTTCTTTCTGTCATAACAAGTTAGAGTTATTATGAAAAGATGTCGTTGTATCGGCTTTAGTTTCTTTCTATAAAAATCAATATGTTAGCCAGTTGTTGCTATCATCTTCTTCGCTTTAACAACTTTTCAATCTGCGAGAGTAAATCTTTTCTTTTCTCAGATACAACTTGATTTGCAGAGTGTCGATGAGAGACTGCAATCCTTTTTTCGATCCGTTGTTTCTTGCGAGGAAGCTGCAACCAACTTGTTGAACTGAGAAACTATTAATCAGCATCCGCGTACAGTACGGACGTCAGATTATTCATTTTAAAAAATCGTCTCGGTGTATAGAAACAATTTAAAAGCCGACACTTTTAAGAACCGGATATCAATAGACGAATATTCTTTTGATGTGTCTCGCTTCAAAGGATTTACGCCAAAACTAGAGGAAAATTCCTTTTACGAAGATCCAAAGCGATCTTCTTCTGAATGCGCTGCAAACGAATGAATGCGTACGTTTCTAATTACATACCCCGATCCGAAGCTCTCAAGTGACAAAAGTGTGTAATTACTTCTATAATTAAACCAACATCCTCGGCAAGGATTAAGGGTTAGCTGGTGTCAGCAGAAATAACCCATTTGCGATTCTAGTTTTAAGAGTGACTATATTGTGAATAGTGTGCAATTATCGACTTACTATTTCTTTTTCGTTGCAATATTCTCGCAACGGAGACGCTTGACTGATTAAAATATCAAGAAATAAAAATTTCTAATTTGTATTACCGAAATTACAAAAAGTTTTTTTGCATTTCATAATTAACTGATTTTCATATCGTTTGTTTCTTCGAGTTGATTACGTCGATTGTCGCGGAGAAAAAGAGACATTATTGTGTTTTCTGCTCGCTACGTCATTCTCCTTTAACCTGTTTCTTCATTTATGTTTCTTCCGAAATTTCCTCTATCTTTGATTATGTAATAAGTATTGCAGCGTCGAATTACTCCATTTATTTCGATAGGATGTCAACGGGAAGAAAGTTATCGATTATAACAAATGAAATGAGCAGTTATTTTAGTTTCAAGAAAAAGAAGTCTTTTTTATCACCTCGTCAGAAAGATTGTTTTCCAAAGAAAAGATGTCAACAGACATGTTATATGTGGCTAGAAACGATCCGTTGATTACCTGGGTAGTTTGTGACAAAGACAGGTTACTTCATCGATTATAGTTTTAGCCAGACTTTCGGGAGTCTAGTACCGAGTTAGAAAGTTAGTACAAAGCCGACTCAGCAACCCCCCACTTAGTTTGAAGGGAGGGGAAGACAGTCGGTGCCATTAAATTATCTTCACGAAGTGTATTCTCTCGTCTTGATGTTTTCGCCAAGTTTCCGAGTTGTTAGAATTCTGTTCCTGTTGTCTTGGCGCCTCTTACCGTCGAGAATCGCTTTGGTTATACGTGTTTCGTTCTTCTAGTGTTTCTAATGACGTCACATCGACATCCGGTGTTCGTCATCGTCCATTACTTTCACGCTCGAATTTTGTTGTAAAACATTTTCGGAGGCGGATCCCGAGATATACGTTACGAGAGGAAAATCCGGTTAACACGCCTTCGATGGCGCTGTTAAAACGACGTAATACCCGATTTCATAGTTTGGAAAGCGACTCGTATTAAAGAAGATTGCTGGCATGTGTCTCTGGAATAGTGTAATATGTGACTCACAGATTACCAAGCTTGTAAAATGCATTATACATCAGATGTAAATATTTTTGGATATAACTTCTGGATGTTAATGCCTCTATCGAAATCGCTGCCCGCATTTGTTAGAAAATATTAAAAGCTATGCTAACAAATACTCTTCGACCACCGGCGAATTTTGCATACATTATTTTATAAATGTTACTCCGAGATGTTAAGATTATGTAAAAAGACGAAGCCATAAAACCATATGCAATTATTTTGGTTTCTTTAATAATTGCGGTTCAATCGATGGCTGTTTCTTTAGCGCATGCAATAGAAAGAATTGACAGTTATTGCATCGACGAAACTGACGTTTTGTCAACTTATGTCAACACGAGAAGTGGCTATTTCTTTGAAATATTAGTGTATAAAACGAACTCGATGTTCCTATGTATTTTATATACGTGTAAATAGTCTTTGAAGTTGGAGGTATGGGATGAAACGAACCATTTCGGAAAAACTTAGTATAAACGAAACGAAAGGCCGCGTGAAATTCTCTTTAGCAGGACGGTTACGGAAGATGTGAGTCAACATGAGGGTATTATCTCGGTCTTTGTTTGTTGAGGCTTCACTGTCTTGTTTGGCATTACAAATTGGATGCGGGACATCATTAGTATTCGAAGAAGCAATTATCTTACAAATACAGAATGGTGTGGAGACGTGGTGTTTATTTTACTTCGCTTTACTTTTAAAAAAATTGTCTCTGACGGTATGCTAGCAATGTAGTTAATGATTGGATACGTTTGATTTTATGCAGACAAGAATTCATGTCCAGTTCGTTAAACCTCAAGAATCTAGAAACAGAAGTTGATTCATCGCCTCCGATGTAAAAGCTACCATTTTTTCTCTCGCTACTTATCTGAATAATGACCCAAGTTTTTAATTATTGCATTAAAAAAATTTCTTTGACTAATGAATAACTTCTTTATGCAAAGAACTACGGCTCGGAATTATTTTTATGTAACCTAATGTTTATGTTTTGAAAATATATATCAAAGTGCTACGAACAATAAAACGTGAAATATCGCCAGATATACATACTTAATTTATAAAAATGATAAGACAAAGTCTAAAGGCAAAGAATTCGATTTAGTTCGAAAAATAAATTGTAGTTTCTAGCAGTTAGTTATTTTAAAAATAGAATTTCGGGTCAAGATTATCATTCATGCCGAGAATTATGAATTGCTTAACAATGAATTATTATTCATAATTGCCGGAGCTGTCTGAAAACATTGGAAGCACACTTTGTCTAGCCTTGTTAGAAATGTAATTATCTTACCTTTTAAAATTCATTTATCTGAATTCGTCGTAAAAAGACGTCTATCACCGTTAACGCTAAGAGTACGGATAATGAGATAAAAATAAAAGTGTCAGAACTGATTAATCTGTACTTTGACGTTGTTAGGGAATATCATAAACTATCTCCGTACACAATAGAAATTTCGAGTCCATCTTTCCTCCGTAACACGACAATTTCTGGAGCAAAAAACCGATAACACAAGTTTGTTATTAATGACATCAGATATAATACACAGACTGCATTCTGTGATCGATCAGTTACGTCGGGACAACAAATTTCGATTGATTTCTTTCGGTATAAAAAACACGCCCGGGTTTAAATTTAAAAATGTTCACCTGTGGCATACCAGAAGCACCTGTTCTTTAAGGGTGGAGTACGAAGAAGAAAACGGCTCTATATTTATATCTTATAAGCGTGACGGTTCTATTTCACGCCCTACAAAGACAGTATATTAATGACAACAGACGTTAGTTGATGGGAGATGAGGGAATTATTACCCTACTATATCGCTTATGACGTCATTGGTCGGAGCTAAGTGGATTTTGGAAGTTGGCCGATAAATCATCGACCACCCCATCTACTTCTCGTCGTTTGGTATCCTGGGCGTCTCTTTCATCAAGTGGCGATGCAGTTCACGGACCAATGAATATATTCTAGAAAAGGAACATATTCGAGGAGCAACGAATGGACGACTTCATCATTCTCACCAGGTGATGGAAAAAGACGTTAGCTCTCACTTTCAATGGTGCCGAACCGACCCGACAGAAAAATGAACGCCAATTAATTGCATCCAATGTGTCGGATCCCGCTACCTAACGGCCGCCGGCTTTCGGATACGATAGGCGTGATGCTATTTTACAGGCAGTTAACGCTGTTGGAGCTGAAGTTATTCGCTAATACAATATACATGTGTAGGTTAACAGCCTCTTGCGGAAGCATGTATCGATGCACAATGTGATTTGGTGGCTCCCAAGCACTACAACGCCGCTGGATAATGTGCTTAGATGTCCATTTGATCTCCACACTGGCTCTGTATCGTATTTTCTATGTTTCTAAAATCGACTACTCCAAAATACTAACCAAAACAATCGTTCCGTAGACTGTCTTAAATTTAAACTTTATGTTTTATAATGTAGATAATATCATTTTAATAGAAAAGGATTTATAATAATTTTATTATATATTTTTAGATGAACCGTCCAATACAGGTGAAACCGGCCGACAGTGAGAATAGAGGGGGTAAGTAATTTCTTTTATATTCTAAGTTAAAATTCCAAGTTATGAATGGAATTACGTGCCACCAATAGTAATATTTTCTTGGGACGAGTTTGTAAATAAAAGTACAACATCCATCGTGTAATCCAACAATCCAACAATGGAGAAATGCTTTAGGACTTTATTGACGACGTTCCTTACCGATTAGGGATAGTTGGACTTCCTAGACGACGGTTATAAAGGATCGAGTAATTGTCGTACTCTGGAGCGTTTTACAGTGTACTTTGGCTGGTCTTCCCTTCATTCAATTAGACAAGAGACACTATAATATTGGACTCGCTTCTGTCAACTCTTATATCAACAGAGAGGATATTGGGGACGACTTATTGCCTTACGGAACTTAATGTCCCCAAAGATTTTTACGACGAACTCGACTTTCTTTCTTACGTATAATCGATTGATAGTGATTGTGAGATATGGCCAATGACTGTAAAGAATTGGCGACTTTATAGATTTTAAAAGTCGATTCGTATTGTTTATCAAAAATAGAAGAAATAGTTTCCAAACATCGGTTTAATCTTCTCTTGGATATTCATTTCGCGCTTAAAACGAACATTATTAATAGAGAATTTTTCAAAATTCTTTTAAACAGCTTTGTCTGTATTAACGGAATAATTTACGCTTAATTTCGTTGATGCAGGAAAAATGGATGAACTTCCCTTAAACAATCATAGATAACGAACAAAGAGATTAATTTATATCCATCACTCGTAATATTTTCTCATTATTTGGGTGGAATAACGTCATTAAAACGTTCCGACTTAGTCCGTCGCAGGCTGTGTTCAAAATTGCTTTCGTAATACTCGCGATCAAACGAAACTCGCCACTAATCTTTATAGTCCATTGATACTCTTGGAGGCTATGAGATTCTACAATGTTTTGGAGATTTTTTTCTTTTTTTTAAAGGAATAAAACTTTATAATCCACAACGCGTAGTCGACTGCTAGAAGTTAAATAAATCACTCCAGAGTCATTCTTTCTTCCAAACAAATGTCAAGCTGAAAACATCCAACTACATTCAGCAGTTTCTTTGTAAAGTGAATCCAACATCTGTAACATTTCTTAAGTTTTATTTGTTGCCATTTCTTAAAGGAATCAATTCACTTAAATTGAAAATATATATATTTTCTTGTTCTTGTATCATTCTTTTAGTTTTGTTGCGTGTGTTTTTTTTATGAAAGTTATTTTTATTTTTCACAAAATTTCGATACTTATAAACGACATTTAGAGATTAATTTGTAATCGAGGAAATCGAATAGAGTCGAAATTTATTATTCCATCTTCGAATCGCGCTTCTTGCAAAATGTATTCAGAAATAGTCGAATCTTCTGGGTACAGTCCAATATATTGAAATAATGTGCCTCTCGAGAGTATATTTACATCTATATTACGTCCTACAAAGTCTATTTGATGGGTGGAGACGGTGACCACTACACTCGTGGGGCGTGGGCCACAACCAGATTACGAAAGGATCCGAGAAGTATTGTGTTGTTGCTCTATCTGTTCTTTAATCTGTAATCTGGTCTTACCAGATCGAAAGTTCGTTATTGAACGGTCATTAATCAGGATTTGTCTTCATTTTTATTACTTTTGGGATAATTACTGAATGTTTTATATATTAAAATCGCATCTGTTTATTTTAAGAAACGACAGAGCATTTTCAGCTGCAGTAACGAATGCTATAATTCCTTAATTTCTCCTGTTAATCTTTTTAAACGCATGGTTGGATAGTTTAAATAATAACGTGAAAGGTTCCGTTCTTTGGATTTACAGACTTAGTTGGCGCTATGAATTATAAGAAGCTTATTGGTTAGCTTATCTTCGACTTCTGCTGGTGATTGGTGTTTTCCAATCGATATCCTGCACATCTCGTTTCCTTGATTGATTGAGACGTTTACGCATATTGCCACCTAAAACCAGAGTAAATCGGTGGATAAAAAACGCAAATTAACCTATATTTTTCAGTTTAAAAATTCAGATAAAATTACGCTTAATTAAATAACAACTTTTAGCGTTATTTTCCGCATTTTTCCTTCGATCTTATCAACTTTATTTTTACTTGTTGGCATTTTATCAATTATCTGACGTAAGAAAATATCCTACACTTTATAAAGAAGCTCTTCCATTTTTGGTTTTTTTTTTATTAAAATAATTATAAGTTTTGCAAAGTTAATTATCTATAGTGTTATTTGATCCTATTTTTATGTAAAAAGTTTCTTTCGGTGAGCTACGGTTATTGACCAACCAAAATGATTATCTGAAAACGTTTTTTAACTTAATACGTCAATTAGAATTTTCATTTATTTATGACGTTTCGATATTTATAAACATCAATTAATATAATAGTAATGACGAGACCCGAAGCGCCCTTTAATTTATTTATTCTTTACTGTGTGTAATCGATAGTTTTCTCCATTAATTAATAGACTATTCCGACGATAAATAGCACAAAAAATATCCCGAAAAAAGGAGATCTTAGCTAAATTACTGTTATTATTAGTTACGTATATCGGGTAATTTAAAATTGTTTCATTAATCGATTAGGGAGAAAATAATTTAGAATTAAGAGTTTCGATAATCGAATTATCTATCAATTAAAAACTAATAGATTCGTTTCGATAACGTTAATGATATTAAAAGCGCACTAGAAATTAAAATTAAGGCTCTTTTCCGGGATTGATTGTGTTTAATTCGCTTCTGCTGGTTGTTTCATCGAATGTATTAAACATCAATGTAGTTCAGAAAGAAGTGATTTCATTACATATTCATTTGAAAAGTAATTATAAGCACACATTTAAAGATGCTTTTTTTCCCTTTCACCCCGTGAACTAAATGTGGTATGGTAGAAACCGATGTTTCTGTAATTCTCTACATTGATAAGAAAAAAAGTAAGAAATTATACATATTCAATAACTCTATAACTCTTCAAGTATATTAATTCGCCGACGTAGTCGAAAAAACTATCGAAGAAAACTTGGAAACTGCCACAAAAGATTCTACTCCTTTCTTAAACACCTCGCTAGTTTTTCTATGCCACATCGACGAAGATAAGGAATTTCTAAATTAAGTTCACTTTTCTTGTTGTTGTTCTTGATTAAAATCGATTGACGATTCTGCCAAAAACTGATCTCATTTAAGGACGAAAGCCTTTTTTTTATCTTCCCATTATTTTTCCGCAAATTGTTTTATATAGCTCATTCGTTTTCCTCAATTGGTCGACCAAAGACGTTCATATACTTGGATTATATAACGACTCTTCTTCTCTGTTTCTGTCAGATATTCTGAATAATAAGTTATTTGAACTTTATAATAAGATTACCGCTTGTATAGATTCTAATTAGATCTGAAGAACTTTCTAATGATGGTCTGTTTAACAAAGAAACGAATCGTCGAAATGGAAATTAAGCTACTTTAATCTTCGAGTTTAATAAAAAAAAGTAAAAATAAATCCGAAAACTAATTATTTCCTTAAAAATTATAGAGATATTCCCTCGATAACCTGTATTAGATTTATTTTTTATTTATGTCGGGATATAGTAGTAAGGCCATCAGAAATATAAATATTGTTTGCATTGAGCCAATCATCAACGAATATTGATTGCAATTTTTTGCTGCGCCGTATCTGTTGACATAATATGCTAAACTGGCATCATCAGGAGCTACACGAGATGTTATTTTACCTGAAGGTACACGATCATTTCGACTGATTGAACTGGCAATCTACGTATTGCGTAGGGTTGGAGCAACAAGTCTCTAGCGATTTAGATATATTTACTGGTAGATGGTAAAGACACGATAGATTTCCCAAAGCGAAAGAATCAGATGATTTTGGCCAAATTCATTCGAATTTTCGAAACAATAGTAATTCCCCAAAGTAGTAACTTCCAATAAAAACCGTCCAAAAAAACACGCAATACGAAGTTTATCTTAAGAGAAGAGGTCGATAAAAGGCGATGGGATTGCTAGTCTGGCTTATTATTTACATATGACGTCATACTCTTCCAAAATAAGTTCCAAGTTTGATGTTGAAAAAAGTAATTGGTGACTGGATGAAACTTTTCGTGATACATCGCAAACGGAGTAACGGAAATGGCCACGAGGCATGAATCGAGTCGCAATTGAAAATATCAATTTTGGATTTCGTGACATGCCTATACTTCTGGAATAAAATATTCTTCTTCTATCTCGGACGTAGACATGCGGAAATTTTTGACGTCCTGGCTACTTTTCGTATTATGGTGAACATGGGTTGGCATGCGGTTCATACCGAATCAACATTCCTCGCTTCGACAAACAAATATTTTGCAATATTAGAAAAGATTTCGAATTACGAATACAATGTCAAAACTCGGCTATTTTTCGAGCCGTCCAAACCAATTTATTTTTCTGTCACGGTATAGATAGGCCATCTACCTATTTAAGGGACGTCAGAAAAATTTCCTACCTGTTCGACTTCGTGTATTCCCTAACCCGATTTAGGAATATTCCTTATCTATCCGACGATAAAAATTTCCGTTCTGTGGCTAAACCCAGATTGGAAACGGTCTATCATCGAAAGTATACATCTGGCACCAGATGTCTTGTATGTGCCGGGTCCAGACAGAAATAACAGGATTGCTCACAAACAGACCTATCAGTAAATGGTTTCTAACCATCTGGGCACAATCGTCCGTTTACATTGTCACTCGAGCACGACAACCCTCACAATACTCTCTTAAGGTAAACTAATGACCGCCCAAAATTGTAAACAATGATGTTTACTCCACTAATCAAATAATTATTCTCTATATGAAGTTTCCTGTTGTTTTTCGTGAAAAGTGTGACGTATGCATTTATTATTTTTTCAAAAAAGGCAATTAAGCTATCTTAATCGAAAGATTAAATTTTATTTATCGGTCGGATCCATCTTAATTGCAACAAATATTCCGGATCGGTAATAAAGTCCGATAACTGCCCCGACCAGACTATATCAATCGATAAGTTTGTCTCGAGCAGACCCGATTAGTTACAAACCTTTACTCGAACTTACAACTTTGAAATTATTCAGATCAATTGGTGCTCTGTCCCACTGATGGGTGCCATTTGCTATTGACGTCATCACCTCCGCTAAAGATCGATGATAATACTAGACATAGATAATCGATCGTACAGTTATTTCGGCCTCCAAATAGTTGGTTAACATCGCTAAAAATATCACTATCTGAAAATTCTTACCCGTTCTTTTAAATTAACTTTTAAAAGTGTCGACTAACAATTATATTTAGAATTTTTCGCACAAAATCTGCGATATTTGTTAGGATTTTCAAATGTAATCGGTCATAATAGAATATTACAGTTTGTTTTCGCTATTCTTTCTCCCTTATTTAAAGCTGTTTTTTATGATATTGAGAGGATTAAATGAAATATACTACGTTTTATATAATTTTGAGATTGTCGAAAGCGGGATCAAATCAAAACATTAAAAAAACTCATCTTTCTATGCCTGTATAAGCAATAATTCAGATACGCTGGCCCACATACAACAGTACTAACCATTGGATCGCTTTCTATCTTCGGCGGGACAAGCAATGACTGATATTTGCTCTTTTGATCTGTCCTTATCAGCACTACCTTTTTCATCGGCTATTTCCATTCTACCCTAGTCGGAGCATTAAATCGGCTAGTTTTTGGCCTCACTTATTGAGCGACTAACTGTGCCCCCTTTATTAACCCAAGCAGTGATAAGGTGGTGCTCCCGTTATCAGTTTGTTAGCTGCCGCTAGGCTGGAATAATGCCGTGCATCCCCGACGGAGTCGACACAAGCTAGGGACCCGAGTCGTTTCCATAGTAACAACATCCCACAGCCGCTACCTACAACTGGTTTATCACTATTTAATAGCCATTTTGAACGATCGTTTTTGTAAAAATTACGTCGAGTTTTCGTTGCAAGTCGAGCAGGCAACGTTGTAAAAGAAGTGGAAAGTTAGGAAACGACTAAACATTTGCCCGTTTCCCATCCCATTTACGAGTTCTGTTTAACCAACAGGTACCTTTCAAAAGAGCCCTTTCTTCATTTAAATTACACCCAAGATCTACAACGAATTATATACGCGTGTAGTCAGATTTAACTTCTATGACTGGTCTAATTCATTAGGGTGATAAAGGGAAATCGTGTATAAGTAAAAATAAATCATAAATTTTCGACTAAAGATTTCGACTATCGATAGTTTGTTCTGAGGATTTGAAACATAAGCCGCTTTTAGTTCCCATACAAAGAAGATGGGAATGGCTTTGTTAACAACCCCATATCCGCCGAGAAATATCTAAAGCTCCTGACAATTTTTACGAAAAACTTAAAACTTTAGTCTTCTACACCTTAAATAAATATCTAACTCACAACTTTGTAACTATTTTGTCATAACTACTTCAATCTGTTATTTAGTTAAGAACTTATCTAAAGACGAACAGCACTTAATCCGATTATACAGATCTTTCGAGGATCCAAGAAAATTTTTATACAGGCAATGTTATAAACTGCCACAATGACAGATAACGACCGAACCATCGGTAACTTTATCAGCGAATTGTAAACTTTATTATTAATATTATTCAAAAACCTTAATCGGATTTCTACTAGACATGTGTATTAAAATTACAAACTTTAATTATAGAGTGCTAACATTACTTAATAAGATTTGAAAACAGGAATATCGAATTGATGTTACGTCCTCGTTTGCACGCAGTTTTTCTCATCCGAAACGGACATTCAATGTTCTTCTACCTGTTAAATACTACCAGAACCAATCTCTGGAAAGTTAACAACTTCAACCTAGTCTATATTGATTATAAAACACTGGACCGGAAACAGGAAGTCTGGGCTTCTATATATCCCTCTTGATGTTTATTTGCTAGACTCTATTTTCTTTTTTCATGTAGCGCAGAACTAAATATTTACCTTTCATCCAGGTGACTCGAGTGTGATATTAATCTACATCCAATCAGAAAGTCTCGCTCTTCCACACGATAAAACTCTCGAAATGAGATTTTTCTTGAAAGACTACGACTCGAGAAGATATGCAAATATTCTCCGAAGCTTACACTATTTATTTATTCAGATAACCATGTGTATTGAATAAAAATTCTGACTACACACTCTAATTCCATAGTTCGATATCTTTGAAAATATGAAAGAATCTGGCTTTATCTCAGAAACTATTTCAAATCGATTATATCCTTTCACGCTATCACGGATGCGTGTCTACCTTCCAACATTTCCGCATTTTCATTATCAATTAATTAGGTCTATATACTAGATATATATTGTGATGCGGAAATGTCGTAACTAAACCCAAATAAATCGAAAACCGATCTAATTTTCTACGTTGATAATGAAATAAAAGTAAAAAGGTACAGCGGTGCTTAAATCTAATTAAGCTATTTTTAAGCTGTATTAACGTTGTTTCTTTTGGGAGTTTTAAAGATCAAAAAAGCAAAGTTTATCAGAGTCAAGTTGGTACACGTGTTGGAGGAAAGGTGAACATCTGGATTCGATATCGTTTAGCGACTGGGAATTGGATGGAGTGAAAATAGAAATTTCTACTTTATCCACCGATCGTTGGCATGGTTTATTTTCCGAAGATGTTTCTTATTTTTCCACGCTTTTAAAATAATTTCATAAAGAAAATTTATATAAAAATTCTTAATGTATATTATTGTAAAATGGTTGCGTAATGTAGAGTTGATTAAGGATCCGAAAATTTGGTAACTTTTTTGAATCTAGTTAAAAGTTTTATAGAGAATTTTGCCAGTTGGCAGAAGTTCAATCCTCTATATAGACTTTCTCAACTGTCTGTAAGGACCAAGCTTTAGGCCTGGAGGAACAATTTTTAAGAACTACAGTCCTTGAAATGTCCTCTAAATGACTGTTGCAAACTTTGTGAAAAGAAAAAAATATATATAGTTAAGGACTGACTGTAACTTTCCGAAACAAGCGAATCTGTGTATCTTTTTTCTGAAATTATCAGTCCTTTGTTCTTATTTCTTCCGCTAGCTGGAAATGGAAATATAGAATAAAGCTTCCAGTCATCAATCATCGTTGAGCTTACCTTAGAGTGGGTCTTCGTGACACTGTATATCAATAAGGAGAGTCCGGTTTTGATTTGATTGTCTGACTAACAACTTTTCCAGACAATACTTCTCTGTACGGTCGCACTTTTCAATTAGATAATTTGTTAATTAAATGCAAAATTAAACTAATAAGTAACGGAGTTTTGACATTATTAACAAAATAAAAACTTCCATCGATTTTCTTTAGTCGAGAAATGCAGTTTTGCCAATTTGTAAACCTGAAGAAACTTACAAATAAATCGAAAAAACTTTATATTAATTCTAGAAAGGAGAGATTTGTATGACTTATTTTAAAGTTTATTTTTAACTACTTATAAATTTAGTAAAATTTAAATATCACCGGACAAATCGGATTTAAAAAATCCGGAAAATAAATAATTGAGGCATGGAAAACTGTTATTTTGAATTCGAGAGTTTAAATTACGGTAGGAACATAAACATTACCTCTTAGCAACAATAAAAGAATGAGAAATTCGGTTATAAAACGTAAAATTGATAGAGGCAGTCTTTTCCCCAGCAGGAAGCCATCGGTTTTGGCTGTCAGAGAGTAAGCATGATGAATACGACAGACTGCTTTTCACATCATCCGGACGATTTTAAAAGGGGAATTGTCCGACAGATAAGAAAGACCACTGTGCCTTCATCCTCCCGGGAGCTGCAGGATAGCGGCATATTAGGTTATCTCCGGTTATAGGGCATTGACTGCGGTAGGCTGTAGCCAGATAAGTTGGATATATCCGAGGGAAGACGCTAAGATTTCGTTTTTCGATGGATGCTCCTTTGTATTAATTGTATTATCTTCTCCGAACGGGTTGGCTTCACGCTCGAGTCGTTCCGAAACCAGTTGCCTCTGGAATATAAATCTTCTCTTAAAATGCGTATTGGTAATGAGAATTCGGTCATCAATTTCAGATATTCAGATCGAGTCAATTTCTAACAAAGGGAATCGTTTTGCTTGCGTCATCGCTTCGGTTAGTCACAGTCGATTTGAGAATTTCAGTTTTATTTCTTCGAGCCACTTATAATTGCGAGTCGCAAATGTAGTAGCGAAAGGTTCTATCAGTGGACGCAATTATCGTTAAGTTCCGTCGAGTTGTCGTCGGTAAGAATTAATGACTTTGACAACAATTAGACATTCGATGAAGTTACTCCTGAACGTTGTACGGTCATCAGATATATTTGAAAAGACTACATTAAAATTCGAACGCAGCCAAAATCTTGTCGAGCGGAAATTTCTTGCAAATCTCAACCTTACTTTTGTTAATTTCGTTTGCTTTTTTCCATCGGGTTTAGTCATTAATAAAGTCATCATCGGGCGAAGATTACAGAAATTTTGTTTAAGGTTAGAATCGCTATCGCCTGTTGCACTACTTCTAACGATTTGATAACGGAGTGATTGATGATGCGATTGTGTAGCCTACAGAAGAGAAAGGGGAAACGGCAAAGACACGGCGAGAGAAAGGGGAAACGGCAAAGACGGGAAAGAAGTTTCCAATGAAGAAAGTTGAATTTTTTCGCCTGAAAAATTATTGCAATTGTTTTTTTTTCTTCGCGCCATCTCACGTCTGGCTTTTAATACCTCCTTCGGTGGAGAAAATGATTTGTTCCGAGAAGTAATTGGTATTTAGTACGCATGCGTTCATTTCACGCGCTGATACCAATTTTAGCTGATTCCGTCTCTTTTGCATCCCCTTTCCCCTTTCCTTAACACTTTGGTGGTAGGGAGGCAAATTAGTCATCTGGTCCACAGTCGTTCCAGCTTTAGCTGTTAATGCCGAAGCTGCTTCGGTGTAATAAATCAAGGAAGAAAATGAATGATGTCCTCGTCTGTCCGTCGGGCTCGCTATGCGGGTTCAAGACCTTCGAATTGATGGATTAGTGAGGACGGTATTGCATCGATGTTGGCGCCTTTCTATGGCCACTCTGCTAGATGCCGGACCCATTAGCCTGTCTGACGAAAGTAAATCTTATTCGCTATCCAATAGTTTCTGCACAATACCTTGGCAGGATTTGCTTTCCTGTCATACGCTACACTTGCTCAATATGAGATAATGCGCCACTAAAATCTTCAGAATTATAGAAAATTGACAGCTGTTCGAATCGGTCGGTAAAGATTTTTTGCTGCATCGGCGATTCTTGTCATGGCGGATAACTTTGCTCCATTAACAAAAATTTCAATCTCTTATCGCTTCGGGACGACAAAATGCAGTTAAATAGTTTTAATTTTGGTCATATTTAAATGCCTACGAATTGGAATATGTCGAATTGAATTCTTTGAAATAAAAGCGATCGATTATACCCTTCATATATTTGATTAAACGATGTAGTAAAACATTGATAAAGGGCGGTGGAAAATAAATTACATTCTGGCGCATTTATTTATTCGCTGGAGCAAAAAGTAGAATTTTAGCGTAATAAATTGCTTATAATTAGTTAACTCAAAAGAGTAATCTTATTAGCAGAATTAGATTTCCCAGATAACTTTATTTAAGAAAAAGTATAAATAATACACGTAAGGAAATACTTTGATAAATAGAAAACACTTTACGACTACAAAAAGCTGTTTACAAAATTTTAGTAAAAAGACAATTCATTATCTCGACTGAATTTTTTCTTTTTTTCCCACTCTTAAAAGCGAATAGCGTTGAGTTATACATAGAAAAGAGAGAATTTGTTTAAAAACTGCTGCGATTCTGCTCTTTTATCGTGATTAGTAAACTTTACAAACTATGATAAAAAGTGGAGAGCGGTATTTGACTTAATACTCATTGGATAATTTGTTAAGAAAAGACCGAAGCCTGTGTTAGAAGAAACTGGTTGTACTGTTCTTATTTATACAAATAGAAAACAAGCCGAGAAAGGATTATGCGAAAACTTTGTAGTCATAGATATGGAAAGTTTTAGGACATAGCGAAGAAGATTACCTTAATGGTGCGGCTCTATCCCCGTTTCTCGGGAACTACTAATTGGTTTCGTAATCCCATCCGCCCTGGGAAATAACACTTTACCTTTTGTAGTAGAATAGACATGAGGATGAATGATGATCAAAGAGAACTCCGGAATTAGATGGATTGCTGGCAACTTTGGTTAACTCGATATTGTTACTTCTTCGAACAATTCTGATATAGAATTTTGAAATAGATGCGATGTTCCGTTCTAATTATCACCGCTAATTATCGCATTTTTCAACAATATGATTTAAGATTTATCCTCATTTCATTCATTTTTTTCCTTTCGGTTATCTTTCGTTTCCATGCATCGCTTTGTTGTCGTCGACTGATAGCTCCGGTATATTCACTAGCAGTAAAGCAACATAATTATATTTCTCTATCAAATTTTTCGTTTAAATTCCAAAAAATAACTAAACGAATTTTTTGATAACGCATTCGCCTTGTTTTCAAAAATTAATTTTAATTAAAATCGAATCTGTTTCTTTACTCGCTCGATTTAAACATTTACTATCATTTGTTCAAATTTTCAAATTGATTTTTATCTTGTGAGTAGGAAGAAAAATTCAAAAACAACTTAATAAAGAGAGAAAAATCTTTTCAAAATAACTCCATTACAAATTAAATACTTTATAACAGAAAAACATAATTATATTTTGAGGAAAATTATCTTGTTTATTTATTCTGACAGAATTTATGAGAAAGTTTAAAAGAAACACGATCCACGAGAAGTGCCAACTTCAAATCGCTAATAACTTTATATGCAATTGCATCTATTTAGACAAAATTTAAATTTCTATCAAAAGAAAAAGAAATTAATTTTGATATATTACAACTGGCAGCGTCGGTATGATAATATTTTAAATTTTAGTATAAAAAAATAATACTTTTTAATCGGAATAGGAATGTAAATCGCATTAAAATTACAGTTTAATGGATATTAATTAATTTTATTATATAATCTACAATCAAGATAATGCATAGAAATAATTCTATACTAATGAATACGATTTTAAGTGGGATTAATATTTATACTCTTACTAATCTTGTCTGATTAAGAGACGATGTTACTTCTTGTCAATGAAAGACATAATAAATCATCGACATATATGTTTTATATTTTATTATTTTTATAGGTAAATAGTATTTGGCCGTACTGTTTTTGTTTCGTGTTCCGTCTGAAGTCAGACAAAGGCAAATTCATAGAATTTGAATTATTTAAATCTAGAAAATTTCCGTAGGAATTTATTTAAAGAGTCGAGTATATGACAGCTGTATTTCAGTTTTGTAAATTCTTTTATGTGATAAAACTGTGACCTATTTTAGAAAACAAATAAGCTCTTCTCTCTTATTCTATTCGATGATTTATATATTTGATCTTAATTCCCATAGCAAGTTGTTATAATTCCAAACACTTCTATACCAGTCCCCTTGTTTATTTTCGAGTCACTAATCAGATTTATTTGCCTATTGTTGCATTGTATATTTGGATCAACAAATTTTCATATTGCTAAGAATTTTCTCAATCATCTAAAACGTTATTTCTAATATTTTCTTTTTCCTTTCTTTTTTATATATTAGTAAAGTTAAGATTAATGACGCCTACTCGTCCCCATTTATTATAATTTTAATTCCAAACTTTATTTTTGTAAGTTAAGGCACGCGAGGCGGAATAATTTGGAAAATATGAAAAATATTTGTGAATGTGCTCAGACTAATTTTGATCCGATTTCATGGAAATCAGCAGTTAGGAAACTGAAAAAAAATATCAGTTTAGGCAATTTTCTTTCTTTGGAAATAAATTTTGTCGATTTAGCGGGTTTAAATAAGGCGTTAGATGCGGAGTGAACGGAATTTCATCTCACATGTCATCTATGGTTACTGATAAACAGCCAACGAAACTGATGCACACACGCATCAATTCCCAGCACTAACTGAATGTAATTTAGAATTCCATCGTAGTCAGTTGTGCAACAACCAGTCGTCCGATGATGGCAAAAAGGAAATGAGGCGTTAAGACTGCACAAAAGAAATCCGAGTGTTGCTAGAACGATGTAAATGCATGGTATGGAATGGCTTCTTTCCATATTCAGGACGGTAGTTTCAGTACCTCCCACGAGAGTTCCACTCCATTTTCTCCAAACTTAATCACTCCGCGCTCTATTCTGCTTCTTTTTGATCGGAGCTCTTTTTAGCCTGTAACCCGAAAATGTTGAACGGAGCGGGTGGAGTTGATGGACCACTACCTTCCTCGGTTAGGGGGTCTCCCATTTCCTCTTCCCTAGACAATCTGCTTTCAGACGAAAATTCCTAGTTTGCTACATTGAACTTCAATCAGTCACCGCTCACTGGCAGGCCGCTCCGAGTAGAAGGTGAAGCCAAAACGTGCAGAAGAACGCTTTCCCTTGAAGTTGAATGCAATTATTTGATCTTCTTACCATGCCCAGTTGCTCAGATTGGTTAGTCAGTTGCTCGTTTATAGAGAAGAATAGAACCCCGATGTAATAAAGGGATAACGGAAATGACCTCGAGAGACTTCTTGTAATGGGCTAAGAACGAATTAAGAATAGTTAGAATAAAGATAATGCAATTTTTAAAAGAAAATAAGTAAAAATTTTATTTCGCCTTAATTTAATTTATTTTTTTTTAAGTAACTGTAAAAACAAATTTTTAAGTATATACCGGTATATACAAAATTATTCCTTTTATAATTTGTTAAAAGTAATTAATATTATCACAATCTTGGAAACGCAATTAACTTATAACTAATGCTCCTTGGAATTTACTTCCTTCTTCCATTTTGCCGCTCTTACAATCACGATAATCATTATTCTCTTGTGAGAATTTTGTCATTGCACCACAATTCAGCTACTTCCCTTCTTGTCAATTCCCTTCTTCGTCGATTCCTTTCATTAGCACTTAATTATCTGTGGTTTTCTTCCATTTTCGTCTTCACATTTTCCTTCAAGGTATTCAAACGACTTCTCTAGGAAATTATTCGAAGTTTTGTAAACAAATATTCTCTATTATCAAGAAACAAACATATTTTTATAAATAAAGTATTTACTCTATACTGTGGATCACTTATTTATAATAATGTCATAGAAAATTATTTAATCTAGTAATTCACGAACTGTCTTCTAACGGATCCCCAAGGATTCACGAATTACTTTATTTACAGTGGAATTATTAATCGACAATAATCGGGAAGATCCTCGGGCACAGAAAGGACTGGCAACCGCTAATTTAATCCATCCATTCATTTTTTTAAAGTAAAAAGTAATACGAAAGTAAAAGATTAACTGAAAATCTTTATTAATCTTAAAATATTTTCTCTCGTTATTCTCACTTTTCTGTAATTAATATTAATAAAAATCTGACGAGTAGCATCGGATCCTAACTTTTAATTAGATGACTAAGAGACGGTTAAGTTGTTTTTGACATTTATATAGATAATCAGATTACAAGAATTCTTATAAGTTGCAAAGCGTTAATTAAGTGTAATTCTATCGAATTGTTTTCACGAAGTTGAGTCGAGTGAAGTAACTCAGAAGTTAGAAAAACAAAAAGCGTAGAGCTGTACACGAGCCATGAGTTACGAGACACATCGTTATAGGCTATAAAAGAAAACGGTGGGGCAAGGTTGTCTAGGACAACGGTCAGACTCGCAGTCGAAAGTACGACATTGGCTAAAATAAATCTTCGAAAGCGCACGTAAATGCCTTCTTGGTCGTGTGTTTGCCTGTTGATCTAAACCTCACTCGCAGCTCTAACAGTTTGCTGGACGAAAAACGATGCGACTTTGGTAATAGAATTTCAAAATGGCGGCAGCTTAACATTTATAAAAAAATAAATTCAACCGGTATTTTAAATAGGTGTATATTCTTGTATTTATCATTATTTTTATGTCGGTTTGAATGCAATGATTAGAATCGGAGCTTGGAATGTTGCTAGATTTTCTAAATCGACTAGTTTTCTGCCTTAGGAGATTTAACGTTTATATGGATGTTGACTGCAACATTTCTTACCTTGGAATCATGGACGACTTACGTTGGTATTAAGGACGTTATGACATTGGTTGATTGGATGTTACTATAGCAACGCTGAGCATGTGACTGTAGGCTCCGCCTTCCGGCAACTTGTTGGAAATCTCGCAGGTCTTCCTGGCTGATGCACCATTTACTTTGCAGCTCATTTCGTTCGTAGTTTGTTGAAATTTCCAACTTAAAAAACAAGAAATATTTGTGACTTTATACGATATATTTTTAATCAAAATAGTTTTATGCCTTTCATTTTTTACACCGAGAATTTCTTTCCTAATGGCTGAGATAGAGCGTAATCAATGAACTTAGGTATTCGAAATATTATTAAAATAAGCATGTTTTTTTTAAATCTATAAATTTAATTTTATTGTTATAAATTATTTTACCGATATCAAATTTCTTAATTATAATTTTTCCATTAAAATATATTAATTTTGTTTCGTCGAGAATAATTAATGGTAATTTGAATGATTGCGTAATCGGAGCGGTACGTCACTAAATAACATTTAAAATTTTGTTTTTTTTATTCCATCAAGAGCTATCTTCCTTTGCTAATTTGACTGTAAATACGTTTTCAAATTTGTAAATACAAAGATTAATTACAGTTGATGATAGTGACGGGAAGAGACACGGTCTTTTTTTCTTTTTCTAATCCCTAATCAGAATGTGTTGACTGAGGATGATAATTTCAAAATTTATAAATGAATAAATTTGTGATTATTTTATAAATGAGTTTATTACAATAATGTAAATTAATAAAGATGAATAAGGGAGGAAAGAATTGTTGCGAAGTACTTTCAGCATGCAGAAAATTCATACGATAATACAAGGACATTAAATAGGACATTTTTCAAATGGATCCGAGTATCCTTGGGAGGTTGTCTTCTAGATATTTCATTTCGCCCGCTGCTTTCTGACACTTCGCGTTAGTGCTACCATCGAAAGAAACAATTTCAGTTGTCACTTGGGACATTACCGACCACATCACGAACTAACAGCACGTCTCAAATATAGTGTTCTTCGCCATTTTTCTCTCAATTCCTCCTTGATACAGAATGGACACTTTTATTGGCCTACTGTTGATTAACGAGGTGTATTTGAACGTCCTTTTCGTATATATTTGAGGACAATATGGTTTGTAAATTATACAGAGAGTTAGATTGTAGCCCAAATGATATATTTTTAGAAAATAAAATTTATAATCGCGTTTATTTTTAAACATTTCGATTTCGAATAAAAGTATGTCGTATACTAATAATTATCATCACTTACAAATCTAATTAAAATGCAATTTTCTTCAAGTAGCCTTATGAAATAAGTGTGTTTTATGATAATTATTAATTCTTTTTGGTACAGAATTACATTTTGTTTATTGGTTTCTTGGTATAATAATGAATTTCATTTGTAGAAGAATTGTATCGTTTGTTTCAAATATTGAAATTTATTACGCCTTATTATTATAATTCTAAAAATCCAATGTTGAAAATTAAAATTGTAAATAATTATTATTTGAATTAAATAAAATTAATTAGTAGTACATCTTGTAAGTTTAAAACTAGCATTATTAAAACTTGTTTTTACTTTTTAAAAAATTTTAAAAAGTATATTATTTAATTATAAAAAACAAGATCTTCCTAATTTATCTATCATGTTTATATTTTTTAAAATATTCTTCTTAGATATTAATTTTAAATTATAAAACATGAAAGAAACTACTTCCAATTAAGGTAACAGCATCAAATATATTTCATTTGTACTTTTATCGATTGGACAATTTATATTTGGTAAAATGAAATTCAGTTTGACTCGTGTTTTCTACATAATATTGTGACTTTACAATTTGCTAAATATAACTTGTCAATTAACCTAATAAATATTTTAAAAAGCATAAATTATTATTACGCTTTAACGAAGATAAGAGATAGGGATTTAATCTTGAAATTGGAAATTATATTATCGAGAATAAGGAAATCTCAGGCGAATTTCGAATATATGATTTGTGAAAATGTCGTGAACAAATCTGGGAAATGTCGAAATAAATCTCATAGGAAAGACGGCAATAGTGCCATTACCTACGTAGCCAATATAAACACGCTAAAATGTAATAATGCAGTTATATTAAAGTGAAATATAGGAAAGATGATATAAACGAATAAATCTAAAAAAAATTACATGGATATAAAAAGTAAAGATTATATACAGTATATCGGCAACTGTAATTTGTAAAATATGTTTAGAGATTTAATCCATCGAGCAGTAGATTTTTTTGTTTTTATTTTTTATTTGTTTTTCTCACGATTCTGAATAATTTTCTTACAATTGATAATATCAGAATTTCATACGAAAGGTCGTTGTATACAAAATTCTCATTGTTCTGTTGCTTCACATTGTTGATTCGTCGATCTTCTTGGAGGTCAGTTTTCAATCTTTACAATCGTTACAACAAGACTTCCAAATTTCTTTTTATTATCCTTTATATTTATTTGTTTGAATGTTTCTTGGATTGAGAATGTCTGAAAACAACTTGCGTTTGAAAAATATTTCGATAGATTCTTAATCAAATATTATACGGATTTTTCAAAATAAAACAAATGAAGATGCATTCTTGTAAACAAGAAGAAATAATATTTCTGCGATTCAATATCAGAATATCCCTGTATTTGTCAGTTTGGCTTGCATTACTGCCTACGAAATTTGGAATTACTGCGCTCGCTGCTAGTGTCGTAGAAATTGATATTGAAATTTTATATCTAAATTCATAGTTATTCTTATTAGCTTTTTGTATTTAGTTGAATAAATTGTTTTTAATTTTTAAAATAATTTAAATTTTAAATTTTTTGAAATATCTTTTAGCAATCGTGTATAAAGCTACATGTAAAAATAATTATGCAAATTTTATTTTGTTTGCTGTATGAACAATAAACAAACAATTTGTTCAGATTTTGATATCTTTCAATGCTCTGTATTTTCTTTTTCTTATTTGTTTTTAGACGAAAGTTAAATGTGTTTAATATGTAATAGGCATCGAATAGGCTATATATATACCATTCAGTTATATAGTGTATTCGATCGTTGTGAGAATTTATAATACTTCTTCAAAAATTAATTTTTTCCGAATAAATTTATTTCCACGGTTTATTCACTAAAATTAATTTAAAATATTTTAAACAAGTTTAAAGAACTTTCAATAAATTAACGAAGTTTTGTATTTTAAAATAAGTAAAAGTAATTTATAATCATTTTCATTTTATAAATCCGTTTATCTGCGAAATGAAAGCAATTGTAATTATTATGTTTTGCTACTATTATGGATTTTAGAACAATATAAAATAAGTTAGCATTTATATTTATAAATACTATTTTGCATTGTTTAAATCAATTTACATTGTATAAATAGTGTTTAAATTGAATTTATAGTATATTTACACTTTAAATATTGAATTTAAATTTTACATTAATGCATATTTTACATACTAAACTAGCTTATATTTATAAATATAAATTTAGTTTATTTAATTCATCAAATAAATCAAAATAAGTTTTGATACTGTTTCGAAAATTTTTTTATGATGTTTTAAAGTATAAAATTAGTTACAGTTTATATCAATTCAATTTACTTTAACCTTCTTACTTAAGCTTTATTAGTATCTTTCGCCTTTATAGTTTATCGTATAAGTATATTTTTATTGAAAAAATTAAAATATTTTATGATATATTCGTATTCTTTTTCTATTGTTGTTCTCTGAGAGTATCAAATTTCAACTTGGTAACCTCTTTGGATTTGACGGAAAATTTTATTTCGTCAGAGAATTTAATATTCTGCTTTGGTTGAAAAAAAGAAAAACAAAATCGCTTTTCATGAAATTAGATATAAGAAGATATCAGCCAAAATTCAAACTTTATAGTTATTGTAACTTTAGTCTCAAATTCCAGTAACATCAGGAAATTTAACATTCAAATTTGGGCCTAACGCATAAAATGTGATTTCAGAGGTTTAGTTATCGGCATTCGTTTCGTTAAATTATTTAAATTTGTTCTGATTCGATAGATCCGTAACTCTGGATAAGAATTTCAATTTTTTGTATGCTACGCATTATTTCAATAGACAGTAATTGTATTGCGATATATCTCTGAATAAAATTTAAGTCTGAAATTAAAAGCAATAAATAAAGTGAATTTTCGAAGAATTTTTAGCAAATTTATTAATTTGAAACTATTAAAATTATCTTTAAGATGAATTTTGGAATAAATAATTTATATATTTCTTAAAGAAAAATATGGTTTATCTGGCGAAATAATTTTACTCTATTTAAATAGAAACTGTCGAGGATATTTTCCAAAAAAAAATAGTATTTATAAATATAATATAAAAGATAAATTTCTTAACTATGACATATGAGAGAATTGAATCTCTCTTTATAATCAAGAATTCCCATTTGATTAGCATTTAGCGGCATATGACTTTATCTAATAATTTTTAATCCCTCGGGCCGATTTCAATCAAATTTAGCAGAGAAGCAAAGCACCAAAACGTTCATACGTGTGCGAGATAGGAACCCTTTCAAGCGAAAATTCCTCTTTAATATCTTTTTGCCCCTGGGACGATTTGGAATAAATTTGGCAGAAGGATGGACCCAAAAACTAGCTAGTGGCAGATTGCTCTAGGCAATCGGTTATTACTAACTCACCCAAAGAAATCGAACTTTGAAAAATAAAAATTCACAGAAAATTTATTTCAAGTTTCCTCACTACAATGAAGTTATTCAATATTATGAATATTTTATATAAATAAGGGATGTAAAATAATCATCATTCAATAATTCTAATAATAAAAGTCAATTTCAGTCAAAATCCGTAAATTTATTTTTTTCAATAATCATTTATATTTATAATTTGTATATTTTAGCATTGGAGAAATTGTCGATGAATAATGGTTTGAATGATTTTCTTGAAGGATGAAAACTTTGAGACGTCTAAAGATAAATTTCTCATATTACTGGTTTAGCATAATAATAATCATCAAATTTTTCTGTAATTTTATAATTTTAAAATTCTCTTTCATCTATTCTTTTCTTAATTTAAATATTTCAATTTAAATATATAAAGATTTAAAAATCTCACCATTTATTACAACTTTGTTTTTTCGGGATTATACAATCAATTTTAATAACTGAAACTTTTTAATTCGAATTTCTCCAAGTTTCTCTGCTGGTGTAATGAAAATTCCGGAATTCATCTCCTCCTTTTTAATGTTTACTTCATTCTCTTTATTTGATATTTATTGAAAATTGGCTCTTTACTGCATTTGCAAAATCGACACTTTTACAAGAAACATTAAAATATGCAAATGTACAAATTATACAATTAAACTACATTTTAAACATAAAGTTTGTCAATACACTGGCAGATCCTTTTATGATCTGTTATGAATGAATACCAAAAGTTGAGAATTTCAGGAATTTGTCGACGAAAATAAAATTTCAAATAAAAGTATTTCAAAATATTTTCGGTAAATAAAGTACTTCTCAAATTATTTAATAAACTTGAAAATTGTTGAAGTTTGGGTTATCTTCGCCTCACAAATGATAAGTCTGGAGGAATCGTAGATCAAAGACTTTCAGAACATTTTTTTCAACAGCATTTAAAAGAGATTCTCGTAGTTCGTAAGCAACGTTTTATAAACACGGTTTATGTTGGAAAATGACGTAGATATAAAGTATTTATGAAGAGTTATCTTTACAGATAAAAATAATACATCATATACCTGTATGTATAATACATCATAGCAGACATCACATTATTTTACGGATGAAGGAAACAGTAAGCATATCCATCTCATTCGATCAACTGAAGAAAAACAAATTCATAAAGTCCGGAATTTATGAAGAAGTATTTGTAAAACATACTTAATCTAAAAATCCGGCGATAAGAATATTTTATTGTAGTTTTTAGACAAGAACATTAATGGAAATAGACAGGCACGTGGCGAATAAAGCATATTTATCCGGTAAAGACGAGCCAGATAGGTTTTATGCTTCATAAAAACAGGTCGGACGAGAGATGAAGTTTCGAAATATATCGATATCGGAAAGTTTACAAATCAGATTTACTTGAAAATTCTTAATTGAAATTTTTTTCCAAGGAAGATCGATGTGATCGAGAAGAGAAACCGATATCAGAACAAAGAGGTTTCCTTTATTCTTTGTGTACTTAGCTGTTTGTTGAAAGTCGCAGAAAAGAAATTGAATGTATTGTTGACAAGCGGGATGAAGAAGGAAGAAAGCAAATTTGCGTGAGACCATCTCGGACGAGCGCAGCAACTTTTGATGAATGCAGCTTAGGCAGTTGGTCATTAATCAGTTCCCATTCTCTCCATACATCACCTGATGGTATAGTAAGATTCCTCCCGGGAAGCACGCCCAGTTAATCCGGCAGACTGTGATGGATTGCCGGTACAAAGCTTAGCAACATCCCAGGGCGCACAGGTTGTCGCTTGCTGATGCCAACAGGTGTCAACGTTGCCATGGCGACAGAGAATGCGCTGTTGCATCCCGTCTCTCCCGCTAAGTCGTCGCATTTATTACAGAACGGGGTTCTAGACATTGCACGCTTGAACAACTAGGAATTGGAAGGATGGCAACAGGCGAAGTTGAGAAAGCAAGCAACGTATTATAGAAGTGATGTATCAGTGGTGAATTGTGGTGATGCTCAGCCAAGCACGACTTTCCTTCTTAGATATTAATACTCGGTTTTGGATTCAGTTTTCCACATACACTTCTAATATTAAGGTTGAATTTTGTGAAAGTTTTTAGAAAATGAAATACAGTTCCTTGCCCGTTTGTTTTCCGGTTGTTGTTCGAATGATTTTCTTATTCTAAATATAATTCTCGATCTTTTATTTTTTGATGTATTTTTATGAGATATTATTTAAATCATTACGCAGTTTGCCTGTAAATGCAGTTTTCAGCTAGATATTAACAGCCAACTGCATCCAGATCCGTAAATTCACTTTTACGAGCCATATTTTATATCGTTCGTATCAAAAAATGGATATTTCGTTTCTTATTAACATTTATAATGTGAAGGAAAAGTTAAGTAAGTTCTAAACTGGTCGTTGTTTTTAACTACTTTGTATTTATTTGAATCAAAATTGCAAAATCTCTTTTCTGATAGTTACTGCTAAATGAAGTTTTTAACTTGGAAATAAAACTAGCAAAATTACTTTGAATTATTTGCATCAATAACCCGCATACAAAATAGAAATATTATAGAATAACGAAGTTTTTGAAACCAATTTTACATCAGCAATTTTTATTTGCTTCAATATTAACCCGACGAGATGTGCGATAGAATTGTTAGAATTGATATTAGTTTGTGCCAAGGACATAAATTGTATCAATTTTAGAATAGAAATATAGTGCATTCAACGAAATAAAATGGTCATAAAAAATGATTAGATGCCGGATTGTAAATATAACGGATATTACATTTACAATCTAGCATCAGAATGAAAATTATCATTAAATTCTATAGTAAAGTAATTCTACAGCACAGTTTCTCATGATGATTATGTACAGTACAGTACACTCTTTATGATTCCATAAGGAATCATTACATAAGAAATATAAGCATGAAATTATTTTATACATTTATTAATAATTAAGGTTTAAATTGTTTTTACTTATTGTTATTAATAAATAATAATTATGTTTAAAAATGTAATTCTTTTCTACGCTAAATCAAAGGCCTATTGGCAGTTTGTAAGATATTCTACGATATTTTTTAATGGTTAGAATCATTTATTTCGTATTGTTTGTAAGTTTAAAATTAATTCTGAACAATAAAAAAATTTCATTGTCCATAAAAATTTAAATTCATAATTACAATAAAGCTTCAATTATTCAGTTAGTCCGCTTGTCCGGAGGGTCCAAGGTTCCAATTAATTCGGAAAATTTGAGTTTTACTATATTTAAAAGTTTACTCATAAAAAATTATTTTGCAAAATCTTATATTTGTTATAATCTGAAAAGTACACTTCAGAATTCTATTTTATTGATAGCAAGGAATTGTTAATGTTTATTGTTTAAACTTTAAATTTTAGATTCAAAATTATTTTAGCTATAAAATATGTTGACGTAAAAGAAATATAAATATGCAAATATTTTTATATATTAATGTACTGTACTGTACAAAATAATAAAATTTATTCCTAAATTACAACTCAATCTTTTAACCCATTTTGCAACATATCATTTATCCAAAACATGAAAAGTAAACAGGAAAGAAGAACCGTATTTTATGAATTTATATGAGTAAACTATTTATATGAAACTTATAAATGATTATACTTTAAAAGAATTTATTTATAAACAAATATATTTTCAGTAAAATATTTTTACTTTTCTATTTATTCAGTGATTGTCGAGTTAATTTTTTAATTAGAATCTAATTATTTGTGTTGATATTTATGCTAAATTGCACGCCAACAAAATTTTTAATTTTATCTAATAGAAAAAAAATAATGATTTATTGCTTATGTTTATACATTTTGCTAGATTACAAAGCTGCATTTCATTCGAACTACAATTCCTTTATTTTATATTATTAAAGAATTTCACTTTTATATTTGAATTTATTGCAATAAGTCGATATCATTTTATCAATAATCTGACTATTTTTTTTCTTAAAGAATTATTTCAAGCTCTTTTTCCTTATTAGACGAACTTTAAATTATATTATATAATAAATTGTTATAAGGTTATATTATATTAAATCATCCTGAATTCTAAAATGTATTATTATAAAAATTTGTATATAAAGTGATTAGTCACATTAAAATGTTGCGTTGATTCAGAAGATTATTTCTTGTAACCCATTATTTATTTATTTATTTTTACAAATATTTTAAGCTACTAACTTTAAAACCTATTCATAGATTAATAAAAATGAGCCTACATTGCTTTTCTCTTGCATTTTTAAACAATATTCGTATCATAAAATTTTAAATAAATAAATGAGAAATATAGAAGTAAAGTATATAATTATATGTTAATTATATTTAATTTCGCACTTTATTTTATACATAAAAAAAACTTAAAATGTATTGGTAATAATTGAAAACAAATACTTTTTAAAATTGAACTTATTTATTCGAAATTAAAAATTTAGGAATATTGCCGAATATCACGTTTTATTTATGCACCAAATAATTTTCAGTAATTGTTTTTACTTAAATTATAATTGTATTTGCGAAAATAAATTTCCTTTGTCTCATCCATCATTTAAATTGCATTTTAAAATCAAAATTAAATAGTTTTTCGAATGTAATTGACTCTGACAGAAAGCGTGATAATATTAAGTTTTATTAAAGAAAAACAATGCCAGAGCTAAGCTGGATTATTTCTTTCAGGGTTCCAATAACTACCCTTTTTTTCCGTTTGCCGCTTATTCTGTCTTTGGTTGATTGCAAAACTTCTTTCATGGAAACTAATTTTCTTTACAGTTCTTTTATTAGCGATTATCTGCTGTAAATTGATATAGACCGACTCTAATTAACGCTTGATCATGCTAAGAGATAATAGCTGAATATGTTTGGAGATAAGTGAAAACTAACACAAGTTTACCACTCGGTGTGAATCTTTTATTTCTACTATGCCATCGGGTATTTTACAAATTAGAAAGAACTCTTGCTAAACCTAAATGAGATCGTAGCAATATTATGCGAGAGAGTATCAATTTGTTTTTTTTCCTTCTTTCTTCTATACCAAACAATTATCTTCTTGGTTCTTACAAAATAAATTCGGTTTATTATGAACAGAGGAAAGATAATTCCAACAGCATTTTTTAATTGAAGTTTATTAAATTCTTCTTCCTTTGTTAATTATGTAAACAATAATAAGATTCGAGACATTAAAGAATTCTTTACAAAGCTTTTATTGATATTTTCTAAACCCCATCACGTAAAAGTAATATAGTCATAATGGTTAAAACAAATTCTTCGATAATTAAAAAATCGCTATAAAGTTTTAATTGACATTTCTTTCAAATTAAAAATAATTTTTGGCGCATACCTTAGAATTAATTTCCGATTTCATATCGTAGCGTCTTAATTATCGATTTAATGAGAAAGGAATAAATTTTAATTCACAATTTTGAATTTTCCGACAATGCCTATAGGCCTTAGATATTAGACGCAAATTATATTGAAGTAATTTTAGTCATGCATTATTGATGCTTCCATCAGAGGATTCTGACAGAATATGAATGCCACATTCATTTTCTCATAATATTACCTGATGCGATATCTTTTTAGACAGAAATATTCTAAAAATATCTATAAGAAGTTTCTATCATCTTTGGGAATAATTTTAATTTCATTAAAGCTTTCCACTTTGGAAATTGTTCAAATAAGCGTTAAAATTAATCAAATATTTAATGAAAAGTTTATTTCTTTATATTTTTAGTATATAATTTTTTTTTAAATTAAGTTATTTAATTATGAATATTTAATTTTAAATATCTTAATTGTATTTAAATACCTTTATTTATTAAAATTGAATATTATTACAGCTTACAGGTACAGTACAGTATATGTTAAATTATCTTTATGTAATAAATATAATCAATATTTGTAATAGTTTCGTGTTAAAATCGACATTATTATTATTATTGAAATTTAGTAGAATTAACATTTTAAAATTTGATAGAATAGCGAATAAAATTCGCGTTTTAAAATTTTAATGTCTCAGTAAACAATTTAAATTTGAAAATACGTCCGTTACGTAACTTTATCCAATTAATCAATAAATTCATTGAAATTTTATGAATTTAAATAAAAAATTTTAAGATTCTGGAAAGAGAGAGAGAATAATTAGAATGAAATTAAATATTTATTTAATTTTTTGAATATTTAAAAAAATTATTAATTTTTCATAAACAAAATTTTAACCTTACGTTAAAAATTATAAATAAATATTTATCAAAATTATTAGAAAACATATCATTTATTCGATTCCATTTGAGCGCTTGCTACGAAATTATAAAATTATTTTAAATTTATTTTTATAGACATTTAATGAATTATTAATTTAAATGTTTCTGAAAAATAAGTAAGTAAATAAATAAATAAATAGCTACTACGTATATTGGAATAAATATTTTAAATATTTTCGAATAGTTGTAATGCTTTATGTAGATAAATTGCGATGTATATAAATATGTATTTTTAAGACAAATTACTGTAAAATATTTAGTATTTTTATTTTAAAATATTAAGTATTCGCTTCTGATTAATATAATTAGGCATAAATAATAAGAAATAAATAAAAATATCATATAGAGCACGCACTTCCAAGGATAACCTCTTCTATTTTCATTAAAGCCCTCGTATTCCATCTAATGATTTCTATTTATGGCATCGAATTGATCACATCTCAAAAAAGAAAAAAAAGATCTCGTTCCTCCATTTTTATTTTTTGAAGATAATAGATTTAATAAAACGATATACCGATATATTTTTTCTAATTTTTAATTATTTCCTTCCTTAAAAAGATATATTAATTAATAATTTTATAACTTCACTAATGAATTTTTGTAGGATACAAGATAAAGCTGATACGATATGTTTATGAAGTAGTATTTTTTTAATTATTTATTTATAAAAAATTTTACATTATATATCAACAAATTACTTATTATCTCTCTTTATAAAAGTTTATTCATTTATAAAATTATCGTAAATAGTTAATTATAATTTATAGTTGTTTGAAGACAATCTTATCTTTTCTTAAATTGAGATCCCAGTTTATTTATCGATTTAGATAAAATAAATATAGAATAACGATTATTCCTACAACATTATATTGCATTAAGTTATGCTGGACAATGCAATTAGTTTCGTAATGGGATAATTAGAATAGAATCTCTAAAACCCTTAATAATGTAACAATGGTAACTATTAATGGATAGATGAACCCTTGTAAAAATCTTAGATGATTTCATTAAAGTGATTATTCTTATAATTCCAAATATCGATTAGATAAATAATTAATTTTGAATATTAATGCTGAATATATGCGAAATTTTTATGCTATTTTATGTAACAGAAATTGTTATATTTAATTAAATTAAAATAATAATGCGTATAAGATTAATGTAATATAGTGTCTTATTACAATAACAATGTTAATTAATATGTGATTTTAAGTAATAAAATTCGAAAATAAGTTTTAATATAGAAATGATGATTAGAGAAAAGTAATAGCTATGATCATTATTACAGTTCCATAATTTTATTACTCTACTTTTTACAAGAAAAAATGCAAAGAAAAAAATTACCATTACTTGTATTCCTTTTTGTTTTACTGATCAATACAATTAAACACTACAAAATGTCTTATAATCTGTTTAAAAGTGATGTTTAATCGATTTACGACATTTCATTTCGCTCTCATTTCTCCAACAAATTTAAATCTTTAAACTGTTCGCAGCTTGCTAGAAGATCGCAGCTCATTAACTACAAAATAAATATTTCTACAAGAAAATAACATTACCGATGTAAAAATGCTGTTTTTTTTTTCATAATTTGATGTACCATTTATCAGTTTTCTCATCTATAGGTGTGAAAAAAAGATTCGCAAATACAAAAGAAATAATATATCACTGCCATATGTTGTATACATACGAATCAATTGTGTCGTGACAGAATAAGATACAACTTCGCTTGTTTAAACTTAGTTGCAAGCAGATCCATAAAAATGTTTGTGTAGAATACTAAATATTTTATATTATATTAATTTTACAATCTAAAAATTGCGTTTTTAATACAACGAATTGTTTATGTTATATAAAGCTAATGCAAATTCTATTAATAATAATGTAATTGACGAAGTTATAAACGAATTGCAGATTTTAAAAGAGATTTAACTTGTTTACAGTAATATTAGGAAAATTCTGTTGATGTATATCCGATTTTAAACTCTCAAATAAGACGTCGAAGACAGAATTTCTACACATTCTCGATTTTCCGATCTGGGAAAATATCTTCGATTCAAGTTTGGAAAATGTCCATCAGATATCCATTAAAAATGTTGACGAAGATTTTGAAAGTAATTTCGAATGTGAATTTTGTAATTAATTTAAGTATTGTCATTGTCGTAAGTAATGTTCCCGACGGAGTATTTCATTAGATAAAATCAACTATTTTTAAAGATATCATTACCTATATTAAAATTATTAATGATAGTTCATACTTAGGGCGCATAAATGGGATTATATCTAGATACGAAGCAAACTAATTTCGGAGAAGGTTGAAGGCATAAAATATTACTTTCTTAATAACAAATCTTCCAAATGTTAGTGGTTGGCAACGACAGCTGTAAGAGCCACTAATGAGCTATTTTTTTGTAGGCAAAACGCAAAAGGTGACCATACCGACTCTCGGGGACGAGAAGGGGCGATAATATTAATCACATTAGTTTGCCAACAGACGGAGACATGATCGATAGCAATGTCTGATAAAATGTTTCCATTTAATGTGCACACAATTAGTAGTTAGTGTTAGTATCCAAAAGGACAATTTGCAAACTAAGGAATTTTAAAAGATATAACGAATTGACTTCTTTAGCGCTCTTCATCATTCTTTTATTACAATTTTCAACAACTGTATTATAAAATAGTTTTTGCATTTGCTGCAATTTGCATTCGCAAGAAATTATTCGCTGACACTTTTCCGGCTTAATTGGTGAGTAAGTCGAAGCGAAGGAAATGAATTAAATCATTTTATCCTAAAATTAAAATGACAAAAGTAATAAATAATAACTTCTTTTTTCTCCTCTCTGCCCATTTCTGTTGCGTTCACAAAGGAGAATTTCAAAATTACGACTAAAAGTATTTTTAATATTTGTAGAAGAAAGATTTGCTTCCATTACTGCATCTCATTTTTTGAAAGTTCATTCCTTTTAAGAACTTATTAAAATTTAAAGAAGAAATATACTGGAACACGACAATCATTTTTATCCAAATGAAGTCGATAGGCTTTAATAGGAAAACTTTTATGATTGTTTTTAGTAGTTTCCTTTTACAACTATATTTCTCTGTTTTTTCCTTACTTTGTTTGAATACTTCCTAAATAATAATTGTAAGAAAATAATTACAAAATGCTATTAAAATAATCAAAGTTTAGTTTCGTTGATACGCACACAAGTTTATATAATAGGCCTACAAGAAATGACCTAATTGATACATTATGATGTGAATAAAACAACTTCATTTTATTCAAATAAAAATATTCTGTTCAATAACTACAGATCACATGATTAAATCAGCAAAAATATTTAATGTTTTTTTAAATCATTTTTATTAATTTAAAAATACAATAAAAACGAATATGATATGATTTCACAATTCTATCACCACCAACTTCACAGATAATTTATGATTTTTTAAAAAATTTTATGGAACTGTTAAGAGTTTAACTACAGTAATTGGGTTAATTAGACATTTTTATCTCGATAGAAGACCGGAAGTTGTTCGTGGGCATGCTCAGTAAACAGCAAGCAGAAGATGAGATCAAGCAGCTATTCGAACCGTTCGGAACAATAGAGGAATGCACCATCCTCAGGGGTCCTGATGGCCAAAGTAAAGGTAAGCCCGCAATCCGATATCATTCCTCTCTGATTGATTGCTGAATATTTCTATCCTAGATCAGAACGGTCACGGGATTCGATTTCCGACAGACATAAATCGAATTATCCAAACCATAGCATACAAATTTTAACCTTCTTTACAGAATTTCAGAAATGTCCGAGATAAAAAATTGAAACGAAGTTTTATATTGTAATCTCTTATCGAATGAACAAAGTAGTTGTAAATATCCTGGATATAATTTTCCAAAGAAATAATGACAAAATAAGAATATAGAGAATGAAGACTCTTTTGTGTGTCATAAACCTCTTCTATTGGTCGAGACTAACTAGAGAGTGAGAGCATCTCTACCATTTCAGATGGCTGCAATCACCATAGCAACCATTTCTCACAGTTTCCGGGAAACACAATAGAATTTACCGAGCGGAGATTAAAACAACTCCCTGCAGAGAAGCTGTTGACATCTAACTACTTCTCTGCTGATTTTTGGAAGAGGAGTACCTATAATCAATAAAATATATTATTAATCAGATAACATACTAAAAATGGAATCTTTGCAAAGAAGTTTCGCAATTCTATTAAATTCTTATATGCAAACTGCAAGAAAAATAGTGCAAACTTATTTGCATCCTCACGAACTTAGAAGTATAACGGATGCTCCCCTGCACACGTATCTTCCCTGCTCGACAGAACGAATCTACAGAAAAGCATTTATAAAGGGATTAACTATTCAAATAACATTTTAATATCAAGTAAGAGTAAAACTGAGATATTTTTTTTAAATGAAATTAATGCTTTAACGGAAAGTTATTTTATTTACTGTAACTTTTTCTTAGTATTAAGAAATGCCAGAGTTAATGATAGTAAGATCGAAGTTTAAAATGAAAATCGATAAGTATAGATCTGGATGAAATGTACTGTACTTTATCTAGGTATGCAAATCCGCATATTATACATATTTGGGCATTGTGGGATGTTAGAAATACTCGCGGATTAATGCAAAGTAAAACATCCGTCAATAAATATTGTTCTTTACATATAAATGCAAGATTGTATATGCTAATGAATTTTATGATTTGACAAATTTTCTAACAGCAGCAAGCCGTACTTGAATTATGCGAGTGAATCGAGTAATATAACCTCAAGTTTTATTCTCAGTAATAGGCGTATAACTGCCATGTTAGTCGAAGCGTAGAGTGGAGAAACGTCGTTGTCGCTAAAATTTTCCGTGTGGACCAAATAATAATTAGTTTGGAGAAATTTTAGATATTCTCACTAATCTCCGGTCGCTTTCAATTACTTGACTGTGGCCTAGTAAAATGTAATCTGCAGGAATTAATGGAAAAATCTCTCCGTGACTCAGTCATTTCATCCAGTCGTAAATATAGAATGTAGTGACTTTAAAACCTTATCTCATTCTACATAACTGCAAACAGTAGATGGAATTAATTAGTTTGTTCTAAATCCCAGGAGAAAATGACCGAGTCTTAGCGACAGGTCACGTCTGGTATCCAGTACCGAATAGTCGACTGAAAAGGAAAGGAAAAAAACCTTGTCTGTTCATTCAACAGGTTGCCATAGCAACAAGCTGCTTCTCTAGCCGAGCCGGCGACACCTCTCTGCCTAGCAATACCGAGCGCTAAAAATACTCCTCTCTTGCAGGTTCCTGGGCGTTGCAAATTGTGCAGCTCTAAGTATTATCACGGATGCTTCTATCTTAACTTTTCCTATCATTTTTCATATGAAACGGTGATAATAATTACGAAATATCGATTGTAATTTACATGGATTGCGCTTGTTTTTTCTCTTTTTATATGATTTAAATATTGAACAGAATGGAGAAGAAAATATTTCCACTTCCTTCCAGCAGGCGGAATATAAAAATGATAAACATATAAGGCGAATGCAAATGTGGTTTCTATGAAATGGGGATGACAGTGCACATCTGCAAATAGATTTCTCTTATAATATACTGTACATATATAGAAAAAATATGCTTTCTATTATCCATACAATAATTTGTTTCCAGAATTGCTTTGCGTTGGATTTTAATTAGACAGAAGATGCAAATTTAAAAGAAATATGATCAAAAAATTAAAGAACCGAGAAGTAAAATATTGCGGGTGAAAAGATAAAATTTGGAAGACAACTTTCCTATGCAAAACCGTGGAGCGTGCAGTGAATTTTCAGCAATTCTGCTTTTGAAAAACTATTCGCTTTTCATCTCTTTCTCCATTTGAGATCAATCTATTAAGACTTGGCATCGGTAGAACAGTGTTTACTTGGGCCACAGAAAAGGAGAAAAGAAGACATAAAAGTTGAAGGATTGGTACAATACATTTCAGTTTCGGGAGTCTAGAAAACATTTCTCTAACCTAGCCACATTTATCAAGTGAAGGGAAAGACATTTGTCTTTCCTCCCCTTCTTTCAGGAACGCGAGATGAGCCCCGTACCATCAACATGGAAACCGAATGAATGGCATCGGGGAAGAAAAAGGGGAACGCAAAAAAGTACCCGGATGCTAATGGAACTACACGGATTTAATGTCCAGATCTTTTTTCTTTTTTCATTTGATAACAACCTTTGCCGTCCGTTTCCAATGCTACGACTTTCTTCTAAAACTCATTTCTTCTTTAGAACAGACAAATACGTCATCACGATGTCTCCAGTTCGGTTATTGGGATTTAAGTGGACTCTTTCCATTTCGTCTCTATAATTTCAGAGCAGTAGGGACAGATGACTAGCGATGAAATACTATCCTAACAATACGTTAAGATTATAACAAGAACCACAAAATTGAAAATTCAAAATTTTTTTTTCTGCAGAATTCAATTTTGAAAATATCTTATTAGCCGAGAGATACGAGGACTTTCTCTTCTTCTTGTCACTTCTATTTGTCAACTTAGTCAGCATCCGATAGATAACTATTGATACCGAATGTCTGGCCCGGCCTCATGAGAAAACATTTCGATCTCATCGTAAATTGATGAGAAAGTTTAGTAGATTCAGCAACAGTTCTTTATCTTCTCTACATTATGTACTCTATCTTTTCCTTCTTTCTTTCTTATTATTTTTTTTTTAATTCTTTAAAAGTTTCTGTCATTTAAATCTAATTGCCTTCTTTCGATATAATTTAAAATTTTTGAATAATTATAAAAATATGAATCATTTTCACTATAATTTAAAATTACTTGGAAATAATTAAATAATTAATTTAAATATCTTATGTAGTTAAGTGTTATGAATTTTTCTACATTTACAAAACAATTTTTCTGTAAACAAGAGAATATTCGCAAATTTAATTATAAGCAAGGTCTAATTAAATAAACTCTTAGTTAAACAATCTTATTATAAGTTTAGTAGTAAATATTTTATTTTATACGTTAAAAATATTACAGACAAGCAGTCTTTCTTTTTAGAATGCTGCCCCCCCAAATGGATTAAATGATCGACATTCCGACACAGGACAGTTTTCTAACAATTCGATGTTCAATTGTATAATTTTTTTTTCAGTATAAAAAATATTTCAAATTGAAAACTGACAAGGTTATACTTGATTGATTCGGAAGTAACATATTTATTATGTGGCAGGTGTATCTGACCACTATAAAAGTAAGCATGTAGAGGTCATTTGAACTAACGAACTCCATTTATCTCTCTCTCTAGGTTGCGCGTTTGTGAAATTCAGTTCTCATGCAGAGGCCCAAGCTGCCATTAATGCACTGCATGGAAGCCAAACAATGCCTGTGAGTAAAGCCTATGTCTTTGTAGCATTAGTCAACCGTAACTGTAATTACTCAGTTACCTTCCGTTGTAATTGTAATACAATTACTTAATGATATTAGTAATACAGTTGCTAACTCTAATGCATACAGACCGTGATTAATGATTGAACTATACCATTTGTCAAATAATGAATAAAATTATGTATTTTATTTTATAATTTTATTGTTTCTTTAAACAATCGGTATAATATCGAATTTGTATTTTAATTAATTGCACATTTTTCTGAAAAAAATTTAGATGCATAAGAACAGGTCTAATGAAAATATATTTTTTCTAATTATAAAAACAATTAACTATTATTATTATTATTATTATTATTACGAAAAATTAATTATAAACGTGTAATAATTGCTGGAAAATCCTCAATAGATTTAAAAAGTTTGTTTAGAAAAGATCAAAAGATTACTTCTAATGCTCTGTACTATAAAGAAAGTTTTAAGCGCTTCTTGTCGTAAATCCATCTTTAAATCATCGAAACAATTTTTTTTTTAATTTTTGATAAAACTTTTCTAATACAAAAGCAATCTTCTTGATAGCAAAACGGTGGTTGTTGAATTGAGGCCGTCAAAACCAATCTCTTGGATATATATCGACTGACACGAGATACAATTTAGATGAAACATCAGTTCGTTCATCAAAATGAATAATTCCAAATTATTTGAAGGTCGCCGTTTTATATCACTAGTTTTTTACTTGTTGAGACCTGTCGAAGTAGTTTTGATTCTTTAGATGTTACACAATCGTTAACTATGACAAATGATTCAATTTTCATTAAAAGAATTATTGTCAGCACCTATAACATTGGTTCCGACAATTTATTGTACAAATAGAACTTTTTAAAATCGATCCGAAAAGAGAAAAACTATTTATAGAGTGAAATATTCTTAACAAGACAAGATAAAGTCGACAGTAATGCTTTCTAGACGACTTCCAAGCTGAAATCGTAGAATCGGTAGAAAAAATAAAAATAAAAATGAGCTATCTATGCTCGTCTAGTAACGACAAATAGTATGACGAGCGATGAGCTATTTGTCGTTCTTTTCATCGAAAAATGTTACTACTAGCAGTTGTAGATAGTGACAGAACATTCCATAGATGTAGGAGCAGTAGCCTCATATTTATACTTTGGTTATGTATTGCGCGAGTGTATCGAGGACGTCCCAGCAATTTATTTAGAATTACTGATTTATGGTTCGAAATAAATGGGAAAAACGTGGGAAAATCACATAAGAATACTATTTAATTTTTATTTTTAAAATAATTTTTTCCTTTTTTCTTTATCAATTAATGTTTTTCTGCTTTATGTTTAGGGAGCATCATCTAGTCTAGTTGTGAAATTCGCCGACACAGAAAAAGAGCGACAGTTAAGACGGATGCAGCAAATGGCGGGAAATATGGGACTTCTCAATCCATTCATGTTTAATCAGTTCGGTGCTTATGGTGCTTATGCCCAGGTAGACCATTTTTGATGTTTTTAAAGTTTAATGTTCGCTCGTAATGAATGTCCAATGTAAAAAAAGATAAACATCTCTTGTTGAAAATTGGTGGATTACATAGCCGAAAGCAATTTGGAAATTCAGATGTTAGTATCATTTGTTGTTTTAGAAAATAAGATAGCGTCGTTTTAACTACGAGTATATTCAAACTTGGCTTTAATTTCTTGCTTCAAACTACATAAAAATAACGATAATTATACTTTCCTTTAAGCTAATTTTTTGGAGATAGCATCAATTAATGGTTCATTTTAGTTAAGCATTTTAAAAGTTTTTTTTATCATGACAGGAAAGTATTTTTTTAATTTCACGAGTACGTCAACCATACAATTATCTTGATAAATCTTTCAAAATAAATATTAAAGTACTCTTATTAGATTTTTTTTATCGAAAGAAAGCAGTGAGACATCATCTTCTAGCGCAGTCTTCTCGTTGATTTGATCTCTCCGCATCTGCTATCAATGCAGAGTCACAAGCATGAATATAGCGGCGAAACAGGACTCTCTAATTGATTACAGGAAAGTGAACTGTAAATTTAGACTCAGCCTTATTATAATATATGTAGATCTAATTACTGCATACAGAACATGCAACCGTGAACTTTGATTATGCACAGTTTGTACGGAAAAGATAAAGATAGTTAAGTGAACGAAATGCGAATCGTAAATTTGTCAGTATAAAACCCGACATAAAACAGCTCTATTAATTTATTTTTCGTATTAACGCATAATTCTAACGTTTAATATTGTTGTTACCGAAAGATATATATGTAAGGCAAAAAGGGGTTGAAGGCTTAGCGTTCTGGGCTATTTACTCCAACCAAGTAATTAAACGATACTGGAAATTAAAGCTTAGAACCTTCATAATAGGCTCCACCACTTGGCCGTGTAATTGCCGAATTAATGCGCAATTCTACTTAACGTGGACATTCAATGAACGATAGAATAAATTTTCTATCTGCCAGCTTGCCGGATGGATTTAATTCATTCATTTCGTTAGTTTTTCTCTCGCTTCAATTAACTAGTCTACTTCGTTTCTATACAATCAGTTCGTACAACAGCAAGCAGTCCTGATGGCAGCAGCGGCCCAAGGGAGTTACATCAGTCCTATGGCGGCATTAGCGACGGCCCAGTTACCCCAAATTGGAGCAGTACCGAATGGTCTAACTAGTCCAGCTCTAACTCCAACGTCAGGTAAGAATTTCTTTCAAATATAATAGTACAAAATTCGCAATAGCTGTGTAGATTTTTCTCTGAATTTAATTTACGAGTCGATACGTGTTGGGTGATTTATGTGTTTACAAATAGGATCGAAATTAATTAAACCAACTGATAAATTGTTTGAATGGAAGTAACAGCTATAAAATCTTATGAAAATCTCTCGATTATTTACTCCTAATCGTCAAAAGTAATAATTTGCAGCTTGTTAAATTCTTACATTTTACATGCTTCTTTCGTTCCATCCGTCATAAGCATCTAAAAATATATTCGAAATAAACAATTTCGTGTTGTTCGAAATAAAAATAATTTCACATTTAATTGGCCAAACGTAATTCTTGCATTGATGATTTTTTAAATTATTCCCAGAATAATTTTTATGAGGTTTTCCTTTTTTTTTTATTATTGAAAACTAATAATTCTGTCAGTCATTTTTCTGCCATTTAGATAGAAAGCGTCGATATATATCCGTTGAAAAATAAAATAAGCCGAAGTTGAACCTGTAATTGTAAAGCCGACACCATCGTTTTTATTGCCCATGTGCAAAATAGCAAACATTGTTCAGACAGCGAGTAATACACTGTATGGAATTTCATTAGCTCTATTATTGCGTAACGGCCGACTACCAACCATCTCTTATTGTTGCGTTATCTGCTGTAACAAAATTTACTAGCAGTTTTCTGATTGGTTATGGCGAACAAACCGAGAACATCAGCTTGTAATCCAATATAACTCTGCTGGTGCTTGCCCAGAAAATATTCTTTTTAAAAGTTCGATTATAATACTTTTATTTAAATGTTATTTTATTATTACCTTCGGGATATTTTGTAAATATTTACTTTGATAAAAATCCATTTGTAACAGCGGCTATTTGAAAATTCTGTGTACTCTGCTCTCTTTGATTGTTATTGGCTTAAACGCTTCTGTGCATCTCGGTTTAAATTCAAATATAAAATTTTAAACATTTCTTCTAAAATAAAACTTTTACACTGCCTAACCTTATATTTAAATGACGTATTAAAGCCGTCTAATATAAACATTAGTTTTATAAAACTAATTTTCGTATTTTAAAAATTAACCGGGCTAATATATTGCTCCTTTATTAAATTTAGGTTATTAGCCAGACTTAATGAGAATGCCGCTGTTTTCTTAAAATTCTATTGAGAGATTTAAAACTTTTAAATATGTTGTAGCCTTAATTTATTATTTCAGTATTTAAAAAATGATCTTTGTCATTTAAATTTATTCAAATAACCTCAATCAGCGGTTAATAGCTATTGTTTAAAATTGAAATATTTTTAAAAATCGAAAAAATTATAATTAAAAACATTAATTTCGTTAAAATGAAAATTTCTTTCTTAGATTTTTGAATTTCATATTATTGAATATTTCTAGAAAATTGATTACTACTTCATCTTTTTGAAGATTGCATATTTTCTTAGCTTCTTCGCGAATTCTTCCTTATGGCATATATAAATTCATAATTATTGATAAAGAACTCTTAATAACGTGCTATATTTTCAAATTAATTCCCAGTGTACTAACGAAGTCTATTAAGATTAACAAAGGATAGGAAATTGAAATTTGAATAAGAAATTATCCAACAAAGTTGATGATGCCGAATAAATACCAATACTATCATATAATATTTTAGCTTGTTTTTTTTTAGTTACAGTAGAACACATAATATATATGTAGAGAGGTAAAATCGATTTTCATTTAATAAGCAGTCAAATATTCATTATCTCCCACACACTGTAAACTAATATATAACCTGTAATTTTCGGGGAAGTCATGATTATGCTACAGATATTAGCCTTAGGCTTCCGAGAGAAATTTTGGATTAGTAAAATACTGTCCAAAAATACAATACCGATAAGTATATTATCAAACTAGTTAAGAATCAATAAACTATTCAAAATTCTTCTTTTTAATAAATGGTCATTTAGATTCTATCCAGACACGCATTTATTTAGACATAATAAACTAACATTGTACAAAAATAACTGATGATTTCCATGAAATGTAATCTTGCACAGGAAGGAATATAGGTCGTAAAAGTTCTTTATTTCATTCCCAAGAATTCAAATATTGTTACTCATGAATATTGTAGTATGTAGTTAAGAACGCTGCCTTGAGCTATTAAAACGATTTCAGTTGTCTGAACTTCGCCATATACTTGTGTAGTAATTGATCAGGTGTTTAAAAATCTGCGGTAACATTTATTCTTTAAATTAAAATTGGTTCCCTATCTGTAAGACTAAGATTGATACGTTTCTATTATTATAAATTAAGACAGGAAGCTACCAAAAGTAAATCAAATTAAAACAGTCTGTTCGATAATTTATGTGAATTATTTTTATGATCTTTATGCCTACTTAATTTTTCACATCTCATTTTTCGAAATCTTCTTCGAAACTGTAGCTAGTGGCGCATATCTAAAAATGAAAGATTTATCTTTACAATTTGTTAGAAGGAGAAAAGTTAGAACAATGAGATATCATTTCAAATTGAGACGTGCCTATGGATGGAGACTTTGATCGTAAGAAATCAAAATAGCGCTATCAAATATTTAATGAAACTTTTTATTCCCTACAAACCAATCGCTCACTTTTGTAATTAATCGTTCGAATTTTTAGAATAAACACCAGCAAAAAATCATCTTTGAAAAGGAATTGCCTGATGGGATTATTTGCTGCGATTGTTCTTTCATACTTAAAACGATCACACCCATCATAAACAGTTGATTTATGAATACTTGCTCCTCATAAACTGCTTGTAAGCATTTGCAAATTTTAGCAGGTTCGTAATAAAAGTAAATTTCAACACGACCTATTGATTTATTATTTAATTTTATATTACAGATTATGAACTTTGCCAAAAATCACAACTTCCGATAAGGAAAAAATTATAGATGGAGTTGGGAATAGGATTTTAAGTTTTCCCGACTGTTAAAAACGTTTCCTTTCATAAATTATCCGAATAGAATTATTATTGTTATTATTATAATTATCTTATTATTATTGTTTTTGAAATTAATTTTTTACACTTTTAATATTATGTTATTAATTATTATTTGATACAATGCAGAGAGAGGCCTGCGCGGATGCAGTTTTATTGCCATTTTGGCTTTTTGGACGCATCCGTAAACAGGCGGAGTTCGATTTAATTAATACTCTACAACAACAAAATGACCATTTATTAAAATGATAAAATGTAACCGTATTATTACACTAAAATCATTTATAATTACTGTAAGTGAACATCCGCGCAGGCTTTTATCACAAAATTAACTGTTGGAAAAAATATTGTTTGTTATGAGAAAATCTGAATTATATGACGAATAATTTAATTATATATTTAGTTTACAGTGATGGAGTTTTACACTGTGTACAAATATCGGACCCTTTGGACACTATAGTGATGACGGCTAACTCGAGACCAGCTTCGTCAGGTGCGTGAAGATTCCGTCATTTTTACAGGACGGAATGTAAATTTTTACAAATTTAATATTGCATTTAAACATCTTCATTCAATTGGTATTTGGAAAACAGGAAGATTTATATATTTAATTATATTAAGGCGCCACCAACATGTGTTATAATGGAAAATTTCGCTTCAAAGACATCCGGTCTCTATGATAAATAGCACTTGGAAGGAATTAAACGAAAAATATAAAATGCGTAAATCTTCAAAATTCGTATGTGTGAATATAAAATCGTTGATATGGTTTGTAAAATTAAAGCTTAAATTCGATTACGAATATTTTTCGAATTAAATGGTAAAACACCAGCAATATAGCAACAGTCGGAAATTGATCCACAATACCGATTAAATCTCTCTACTAAATTAAAATAATTTGTCGGAGAAAGTACCGAAATCAATGGAGTATTTTGCAGCTTGCTTGCTTTCTAAATGGTATTTGATTTGTTCCTTGGAAAAGTAAACAATTGTCTTCAATTTTCAACAAACGATTTCCAATGTCATCTTTTATTCCTGCATTAATTTAAATCTAATAAAGAAAACTCCTTTTTTAATGCAAATAATAAATGTGAACTTCTTAAAATCGGTGACGTTTCATTAATAGACATTCATTCCCGTTCATTTAGTTAATAGGCATCTCCGTCTCCCAATCTAATTGATATTTATATGGATAAATACACCATTGCTCCTCGTCTTATCGTTAACAACGTGTTTCGCAGAATTATTCCTCATTTTCCTTTATAATTTGGTCTACATTTTTCATCTTTTTTATTTATTTCATTTTCAACAACGTAATTACTATATTATATTATTCTACAATATTTCTGTAGTAAGTCAGATGGAAAGGAACTTTGCTTTTTATAAGCTTGTCAAGAATGTCGGACATGTTTGTTTGTTTCTCTTTGATTTATGACCAATTTAATGAACAGTCCGCTCTTTTACATTTCGATTTAATAAGCTTGAATATTCATGATTGTTTACTATTGAATTTAAAATAGTTCATCCTTCAATTTATCATTTGTGTTACTTTTTCTCTCTCTTCAAGCTTTTAATAGCTATTGAATATAATCATTAATATAATATTAGCTTAAATCAGAAGTACTGTACAGTACATATATCAAACGCAATAAAATTTATATTCGATGATATATCATCAGTCATTTTACGCAGAACTTAAATATTTTTTAAAAACAAATTTATATTTTGCGTGTTTTAAATGTAATTTAATTAGATCCACCGCGAAAATTTTATTTCTTCAGTCAGTAAGAAATAAAGATAATTATTTATGATTTCAAATTTTATACTTATGGTCATGGATCATTAAAATAGGAATCAATGTGCCATAACACATCTGGTGTTGCAGAAAACTTATGGCAAGTTGGTAGAAAAGACAATTTATGACAATTGTACTCGAGAGGAAAGAGCGAAATCACAATAATTGAGTATAGGTCAGATTGAATAATCGTTGAAACAAATAATAAGAATTTTTCACTAAGTTTAAATAATATATAGTCGAATCTCCAAAAATAAAAATTTTCGCTTATCTTTATGATATCTTTCCAAGTTCTTCATAATTTTTTTTCTTTTTATATTGTATTAAAGCTTTTACTCCATGGAGACAATATCCACTTCTCAGTAATTAAGTCCTGTATTAATTTGTGAAGAAACCACCCATTAAAGATTAATGTAAATGAAAAGTTGTAACTAGAATTCAAATTACGCCATAAAAACTTTTTCTTGTATTCTGTTGTTTGTTTCATCATTTACTTCTTCAATAAAGACTATACCTCAGTAGAAAGCAAATTGCTAATTGTTCTAGATGTGTGTGAATAATTTTACTGCTCTTTTTACAGCCAAATAAAATTTAGCAAAGTATACAAAAATTACATACTATTACTAAACAAAAGTTTATGACAAGAAAGTAACTTCAAATATTTTAAATTAAATATTGGTAAGCAATACGAAAGAATATTTTTCATTGTTATGAGAGAGGAAAAAAATTAATAACTGATGTTTTTGCCTGTTATTATGTTTATCTACTTTCTAAAAAACTATTAAATTTTATATAATCGAAAAATTAAACATCATTTAAATATAAATAATTTGAGATGTAAATATTTTAAAAATAAAATTAATTACTATTCGTTTTTTAAAAATAAATATTCGACATTAAATTACGTTACTTTTAAAATTATAGTTTTAATCTCGTATTAGATATATTTAAAGAGTTTTTTAAATATCATCTAACATTAAAAGAATTTCCTATATTTTAAAAATACTCCAAATGATATTTAATATATCTTAATGTTAAATATGGCTTTACGTTGCTTTTTTTAAATTCAATTTTATTGATCTAACAATTAATTTTCTTTCCTAAGTTTAGAAGAATGTAATTTAATTAAAATTAATTAGGAATTTGTAATCATAGATTTTTTTCTTTTAGGTGCAGGGACACAACCAGTTAATGGTGCTATCCCTAACCTGCCTTCTCCTACCATGCCAAATTTTACAGTACCACAGGCCAATGGACAAGCTGGTGAGGTATATGCTAATGGCATGCCACACTATCCGCGTAAGTAGCCCTACTCCTCTATCAATTTTTTTCTCTTTTTTTAGAAATCGTTTATATCAATCATTTTATATCATAAAAATATTCTTTTATGTCAATATTATAAGCTAAGTGTATTTTATTTAAACCGAACATGATTTTTATGATCATTCAATTTTTATGTATCAATTACTTAACTTATTATGTCTACTTTAAAAATATAAACAATATCTACTCAATCATAATTTTTTTTCCTACTGAGTTTAATCAATAAATAATATTTTATATTATTATATTAAAATTTAAAATTTTTATAATTCATGTTCGTATCATTTTTTCCAAATTGCGAAATTTGTTATGCAAAGTTGGAAATATTCTAGTTGTTGACTTAAGAACTTATAGTTAAATATGGATAAATCTATAATGTAAAATGTACTCATCAAATACAAAGAAAAAAATTATGCATGAAAACATATTACATATTAATGCTGTATTTTAAAAAATGATTACACTTAAAAAATAAATAGTGCTTTCAATAATGGCAGCACTCCAAAATCAACTTCTGAATATTTATGATGATATTGATTATGAATTTTCTATATTTATAAAAACATTTTTCTTATTTTCGAATAATTCAATTTATAAATTCAACTTTAAACAAAAAATAAACTACGTAAGACTTTTAGTTTAAATATCATGCTGTAATTTAGTTTAAAATATAAATATCTTTTTATAAATGAAAATAATTACAAATTAATCTTATTTCCACCACATTTATTCTATTCTTGACATTTTTCTCTTTTCTATTTTAAAGTTTGGCGTTTTCGTCTTCTGCAATGAAGTACTTTAGCGACTTTAACAATGATTCATTTCATAGTTTGATTTTCTAAATACTACAATCTTAGTTTTGAAAATAAGTAATTTATGTGGGAACTTTCATGTTGCAATAGCTTTATATAAATATTTATTTAAATATATATAGGCTATTTAAAATAGCATTATACGGTGTAATTTTTAATACTTTACCAATAATATTAAGTATTTTATAGGACATTTACAACAAAATATTATACAGAAATATCGAAATAAATTAAAGTCATTAATTAGAATTTATAACATTATCATAATATATTAGATTGAGCTTACTTTTTATGAAGATTAAACGGTTTCGCGAACGTTTTGCCTTACAGCGAAAATCGGTTTTTATAAAATAAAGCCTGAGAGCCCATGAATATATAAAAATTATAAATATTAATTAGGCCTATATATACAGTTTAACATAAATATATATATTTTGATGACTGAAGAAATTATATTTATTTATATTATTATAAAGATTTTGTTAAATAAAATAGTATATAGGGGAGACCGGGGCAACTTCGGCATGCGGGGCAAGTTTGTCAAGCGCTTTTTTTTAAAAACAAATTAAAAGGAGACTTTGGTTATAGGTTAGGCAGTTGAGTTTTATTGGTGGCTTGTTGAGTGTAGTGTTTTTATTGTTCTCCAACAAGCGTAGTTGAATTATCAAGCAAATTTTCATTTTCGTTCAATTCCATATAATATTTTTTTTCCATTTATATTGAATTGGCAGGTTTTGTTATAATTCCATGATAACGAAAGTTACTTTTCCTGTTAGAAGGATGTAACTTCAACTTATTCACGTGGCCAGATCGTGGCTTGGCATTCTGTTCTCAGGGTTGTACTTAATGTTTCGAAATCATGACTAGCGGGGTAAGATCGGCAACATAAAGCCACATTAGAAGCAAAGGATAAAAATCAAACAGATGATAAATGAAAACATGTTTGCATTTGTTATTCATGTATATATGTCTTTGAACTTGCATTTCGTTGTAATAATATTAAATGGGTGTTGGATTTGTATTTCTTTGTTTTAATAGTGAATTCCAACTTATACATTGTTAATAACATAATTTTATATACGTGCCTATCTTGCCCCATTACTGTTGCCCCTATACCAGGGGCAACTTTAATAAAAATAATTAAAATAATTACAACTTTACAAAAAGAGAGAAGTTGCCGATCTTGCCCCTATACCCGGGGCAACTTCGTCAATTTCTCTCTTCTTGTAAAGTTGTAATTATTTTAATTATTTTTATTTCCAAACTGATTTTAACCAGTTCTATAGTAAGGTAACATTCCAATAGACAATATGCAAAGCTTTTTTTTTCAGTTTACAGCAGTATTTATTATTCAAAATTTAAGTAAAGCTTAACATGCCGATCTTGCCCCGGTCTCCCCTATACTTTTAGGCTGAGAGGTAAGACGTTAGCCTACAGCTTCTTGGGGGGGGGGGTTGATCAAAACTGGACTCTTCGAAAACCCAAGGGAATTTTCGGAGGATGGTCTGTTCTGAATATGTCTGACCCATATCTCACCATCCGACCGCCCCATCGTGGGCCTGGCCGAACTAACGATAGACTTAAAAAAATCATATATATATATATATATATTTGAAAAAAGTGTATGAAATTCTGTTGTTTATAAATTTAAAAAAATTCATTTAGAATGTTGAAATAATAGTTATAAAATTTTTTATAATAATTAACAGCATCATGAAAATGCTGTATTATAATTATTCTGAATTTTATTTTCAACATAACAGTGAATTACTATTATACGGAAAGTTATAAACCCGGAGATAAGAATTATTTCATCAATACAGTATATTTATTTAGGCCTATATGCCATTAAAAACGTAATACATAGGCCCATTTTATCAAAGTTCCTTTAACAAGTTAATTTTTATTTCGTATTGACTTCTTATACTTTGAAATTAAATTATTTTACAGCAATTTAATTTGTTTGTTATTTGTTCATTTAACAATGTTTAGTGAACAATTCAATTAGTCTTACAAATTAATGTATTTTAGTAATATGGTGATATCGTTGAATAGGCATATAATCTACTGTAGATTTTAAATATATACATGTATATAGACCAGACATTTAAATGCAATTTAGTAAATACACAATAATTTAAATAAAAACAAAGTTAAAATTTTCTAATAATTCAAAACGTAAAAAATTACAAACTTTTAAAGCAATTAATTAATATAAATTTCCGCCTGTTTAATTAAACTAGTTTAATTTAAAAATATATAGTTTTTTATAAATAAATAATTTTAATAAAAAATATCTACGTTTTTCTATTAAGAAAAATATTTAAGTTTTATTTCAGGAAGTAACATTTGCGATAATTATTATTATAATAAAAACTACTATTGGATAATGTCATAACTTTATGGCATTAAATACCGTATTATAAAACAAGTAAAGAGATAAAAATAATATAGTGATATCGTTCACTTATTGGTTTCAGATATTTCAATTTAAAATTTAATTTAAAAATCTATTAAAAAGTTATATAGAAGCATAAAAAGTTATATTTTCTGAATTTATCATTAAATTCGATTTTTACAAATATGTAAGAATGAAGTTTAAAACTTGAAATTTTATTTACACTGTAGAATCGACAAATATCAGAATAGTGTTTTTACTGTTTTACTCCTTCAATTAGCTACATTATATAAAGAAAACTTAATTTTTTTCAACAGAAAAATTAGTTAAATCGATTTTCTTAAATAAAATATTAATATATAGAAAAGGTATCAATAAGGAATCTAGGATGTAAAGATTCGCATAGAGTTGCAAAATACAAAATAAGTCAAGAATTCAAGCAAGTGAGGAACATTCTTTTCTAGAAAATTTGTAACATATAATACTGTAAAAGAAATATGAAAAAAAATAATAAAAATTGAACTGAATTTTATCATGAATATAAAATCTTTAAAAAATAGATCGAAATATGATGATAAATTTCTAGAATCGCATCCAAAATGTTAAAAGCACAGTATTCACAATGTGAACAAAATTTTTTCTATATACCATTCTTATTTTGCTATTCGATAATATGGTAGCCTAGTGAATGCTTTTCAAATTATACTGTTTGAAAAATTTGAATTATTTAAGCTAACTTCTAGACTACAATGCAAATTACTTATTTCTCAAGAGAAAACCGATTATCCTTATTTTGTTATCCGTATTTCTATGTTAATATCTGATATGATAGTAAAAGCATAAAAGCAGGCTTTGTATAATTTATCATAAAGTTTCAATAAAGTATAAAGTATGCCTAAATGTATATTCTGCTTAAATTCTACGATACTGGAAAATAACAAAGTAAATGAGAGAATTCCTAAATTTGAAAAAACGATTTCAGCTACGTTTCAGAAACTTTCCAATAATGAAATACTGATAAAGTTGTTTTACTTATGCCAAGAAAAAAGCTGAGAAATAGATTAATCTTCATATGTGATGTTGAATCTATAGATAAAAAGACATCTAAGAATGAAGAATTTTTCGAGGAAACAAAAAGAAACAAAGATTAATTGGACAATAAGTTACCTCATTCATTCATTAATAGAAAAATATATAGTTTAGCATGATCAGGTTAATTCGTATTTATTAAAATTTATTATTTGAAAGTTAGTTTTTCAAGATAGCTATAAAACGAAAAAAATTATTTTTATCTTGGCCTCCATTAATTTGATCAAACAATTGAAAATTAATAGATTAAATCAAATGTTAATGTAATAAAATCAAATTAATCGTCAAAAATTTTCTCTCTTTTTAATTTTTTGGATTATTTTCGAATTATAAACATACTAATGCTATTCGAAGAACATTTAACTATCTTTACCATAATTTCATTTCTGTTAAATATTTTTAAATAAAGACTTTTATTAAAGAAATTTATTACATAACTAAAGCTAGACATGAAATATATTACATCATTAATAATTATGCGAACATTGTAATCGTTAATTGATAATACTATATTAGATAATACAAAAATTCTATTTAAATAATATAAATCTTATCCACGATGGAGTTTCGTCCGAAAAATATTGAACAAAATAGTTCAGACATTTTTACTTGAAGTATCAGAATTTTTTAGATCAGACTTTTTTAAAATTTCTTATACAATATTATATAAGGAAATAGAGATATTTTACATTATTTGTCCTATATGCAATATATAGAGAGGAATAATATATATATAATGTGTATTCTATATATTCTCTCTTTCTCAAACATCTATATATATAATTATATAATTTATGTAAATGTACATGAAAATAAATAAATAAATACTATATACTTATATTTATGTGTATATTTATATGTATATTTATATAAATTCAATAAATACTGCGTATGTATATGTATATACAGCAGTGGTGTTTTACTGAAAAAAGAAGTACCGGAACGCTCGCAGTAACGCGCAGAAAAAAAAACAACAAAAAAAAATACCGCGAGAAATCCGAGGTATGTCTGTCCTTCCTTAATCTAAAGAGTGGCGTTAGTTAGATGAACACCAAAACCAAATATGGAAAGCATTCGAGCAGGATGTCTCGATTAACTATATATGAACTTCCGGTTTGTACCGGAAATCATATATAGTTAATCGAGTTAAAAAATAAACGTTATTTTAATTCAAAAATTTCCCCTGAAAGGAGTTAGATTAATGACCTGCACGAGTATATTGTTAAAGGAAAAGTGTGGTGTACAGGGGCAAACACTACTAATTTGAGGCATATATATTAAATTAAATAAATTAAAAATATGATTAACAAGTAATTATTTATTGTGACATCGTCACAATGCCAGGCTGCAATTTTTAATNTTAATAATTATGCGAACATTGTAATCGTTAATTGATAATACTATATTAGATAATACAAAAATTCTATTTAAATAATATAAATCTTATCCACGATGGAGTTTCGTCCGAAAAATATTGAACAAAATAGTTCAGACATTTTTACTTGAAGTATCAGAATTTTTTAGATCAGACTTTTTTAAAATTTCTTATACAATATTATATAAGGAAATAGAGATATTTTACATTATTTGTCCTATATGCAATATATAGAGAGGAATAATATATATATAATGTGTATTCTATATATTCTCTCTTTCTCAAACATCTATATATATAATTATATAATTTATATAAATGTACATGAAAATAAATAAATAAATACTATATACTTATATTTATGTGTATATTTATATGTATATTTATATAAATTCAATAAATACTGCGTATGTATATGTATATACAGCAGTGGTGTTTTACTGAAAAAAGAAGTACCGGAACGCTCGCAGTAACGCGCAGAAAAAAAAACAACAAAAAAAAATACCGCGAGAAATCCGAGGTATGTCTGTCCTTCCTTAATCTAAAGAGTGGCGTTAGTTAGATGAACACCAAAACCAAATATGAAAGCATTCGAGCAGGATGTCTCGATTAACTATATATGAACTTCCGGTTTGTACCGGAAATCATATATAGTTAATCGAGTTAAAAAATAAACGTTATTTTAATTCAAAAATTTCCCCTGAAAGGAGTTAGATTGATGACCTGCACGAGTATATTGTTAAAGGAAAAGTGTGGTGTACAGGGGCAAACACTACTAATTTGAGGCATATATATTAAATTAAATAAATTAAAAATATGATTAACAAGTAATTATTTATTGTGACATCGTCACAATGCTAGGCTGCAATTTTTAATAATATTTTAAATTTATTTAATTTAAAATATATGCCCTNATATTAAATTAAATAAATTAAAAATATGATTAACAAGTAATTATTTATTGTGACATCGTCACAATGCTAGGCTGCAATTTTTAATAATATTTTAAATTTATTTAATTTAAAATATATGCCCTACACCTGAAATTAGCAGTGTCTTGCACCTGTACATAATACTTTTCCGTTAGCTATTAAGTCGTGCCGATCATCTACTAACTGCTTTCAGGGGAAGAGTTTTAAATTGAAATAACACGACTTTCGGTTTGGATTAGAAGGTCATATACAGTTAATTGTGGTTTCCTGCCCCTAAAGATTTTCATATCTGGTCTCGTCTTTCAGCTATCTAGCTCCGTTCTCGAGATTAAAAGACGGACAGGCGGACGGACGAACGACAGCGGTAATTTATAGATCAACATTTATTCAAATTGCAGCCCAACATTGTGATGATGTCTCAATAAATAATTGCTCATCACATCTTCAATTTTCACTGTGAGATACTTTGAATATGTAACTAGAATAATTCGATTCAGTTTTTTATTTAAGAAAACTTTGGTATTTTGTTTCTTATGACAAAATCGGTACAAAAAAGTCCAGGAACACGTTCCGTCCCTGGAAAGAAGTGCTGGAACGTCGTTTCGGTCCATTCCGGCCAAACTTATCCCTGATATACAGTATATGGAAATATGGAAAAGAAAACATCTATAAGTTAAATACACAAAATAAAATAAATGATAATATCGTATACACTATATTGACATGCATATATAGACTATATTCTGTTAATTAATATCAAAATGAAAAAAATAGTTGTAGAAAACATTAATGATATCTTTTTTCGTAATTAATAACTGAAAATTATATTTTGCTAGAATAATATATTAATAGTTTAATTTATTTTAAAAATAAAATTATTGCATTTTATTATTATTTTAGAATTAATATACCTGTAACAACAAAAATAAAATAGGTTTATAGTTAAAATGATGTTTATAGCTGTTAACCATAGAATCAAATATTTATTTTAAATTAAATTTATTTAAATAAATTTATTTATTCTTATATTTATAATGCATATATAACTTAAATAGAATAAAAATAAAAAAATTAATGTCAATAATCAAAATGAATTTTTCACAATGAACTGGAACAGTTCTGTTCAATTTGTGTCGCCTGCGAATAAACCAGTGATTTTTAAAATATAAATTTAGTATTACAGTTTAAGTAAGCATTTATATAAAGGAACTAAGTAAGAATAAAAAATATTATTTAATATGTATTTTATTTTTAATCTGAACCATCATGAAAATACATATAGGCCCTACATAAAAGAAAAAAAGTCCCAACCTTAATGGCTATTTATATATGCTATTTATTTTTGATTAAAAATTTAATATTCTGGATTTCTGTCATTTATGTTATAAAATAGTCGTGGATATAGATAAGCCAAGTAGATTACTCTGAAGCTTGACTTTCAAGAATAACAAATCAAGTAAAATATATGATCTAAGAAAAAATCTTAGCATAAAAAGTGGTAAAAATCAGATTACCATGCGTGTTTAGGAAAAAAGTAAATGAAGTATTTTTGAAGAAAATATTCGACTTTCCTTTAATCACGCTAGCAAAATGCATGATTTACACTTAACCAAAGCGTCACTCATCTTACATAATTAAAGGACGTGAATAATACTATGAATTTTTTGTATTTGGTAGCCATGTTTAAAGGATTCTTTTAATTTAGTAAGCAACTATTGATATATTTATTGCTAGAAAATAATATTATTGTTGGTTTTGCAAATTCGGATAAAATTGTGTAGTACAGTATAACGTTTGACAGAATAGATATCCCTAAAGTAAGAATATGTGAAAAAATACTTAATATAGTATATTATTCGTTTTATGGTTTTGTTTTATGCGTTGTAATATAAAAATTATTTCACGTATTAGTATGATGTAAATAAAAAGTGAAAATATCGTATTTGATTTCTCTATATATTTAGACATAACTTAGAGATTTATTTGTTATAATGCCATTGATATTTTAAAATTTTTATCATTAATATTATTTTCTCGTTCTTTTATCATAAATGATATTTGTGGCCATAGAAATTTCTTTAGGGGGAGTAAAAGTCGTATGCTCATTGAATACAATTCCTCATTAGTGTTTTCAATATATGATTTGGTATACTTTTAAAACAAGATTTAATATATTCGTTAAATACACGTTTAGTAGAAAAATCATCGCATCCACTTATACTATTTTCCTACCACGAGTATCTTAAAAAACCGAATTCATAATCCGTTTTGGATCTTCACGATTTTTTAAATAGCTATTTCGGATTAAAGATTGAATGAGTTTGGATTTGAACGACAAATGGCGGAAAATTTTGGAGAACACATAAAATCTAGTAGAGAGTATTTTACGGAGTATGGAGGTTGTATAGAAGAAAATGATTTTACCATTCATTAATAGGGTTCAATAAATAAAAATTGAGTTATTGGATAATAAAATCTAAATTTTTGTAATTTTGATAAAAGATATTAATTCTTAGATCTTAATTAATATATTTTGAAGCTCTCTCTATAAACGATTTCTCAATTAGTTTTAATAATTTTCATATTACATTATTTTTAAATTATACGATTGATTGATTGATTCGTAGTAATATATTACTATAGAATATTTATTAAGTATTATACACTTAGTTTCAAAAAGGGTTTCATTTAGTAAATATGCTACTAGTGGTCTCTAGTAACGCTTTAAATGACATAATGCAGGAACATCCATTATTACATTCAACTCACATATTAATTTTCTCTAATAATGATACATTTGGAATATCTGGCATTTTGTTTTATAATTTCATTATTCTAAGAGAATATTTTTACAATAAGTTGAAAACCATTTTTAACTGAGTTGTGGGCTATATATTTATTTGAACATATATTATTACATCATTGTAAATTAATTACTCATCAGTTCTCTCTATTTACACACAGAGCATCTATTATTGTGGGAATTATATTATTCTGATTTAATTTAGATAATCATCATATAAAATATTAATTGTATTTGCGCAGTTATCTGGTGTCTGTTCCATATAATTAACTCAGCTTTAAACAGTTAGAAAATCAACTAGAAATTATATGAAAATGTATATATCTATAGCAAAAGAAAAATTAGTTTTTGTTGATTTTATGGTAACAATCATAAGATTGGTGTTCACAATTTATATTTTAATTCGTTTCAGACTTTCATAAAATTTCAAGTTGGTAGTTAATTTTAATGTTGCAATTGAGATAAAGCTTGGTTATGTTCTTTCCATTAAAACTGTTTTTATTATAAACAGTCATCTGAAGTATTTTTTATGAAATACTTTTGTCCAATTTTTTTATTATATTAATATAATAAAATATTTCACTAGTGATTCATATTAATATGAATCACTAGTGAAATATTTAATCTAAGAAGACATTTTATTTCAAATTGTGTTCTAATTTATTTATTACCTTGATTAAACTAGAAATAATAATATAAAGTATTTTTCATTCATAGTATCAAAAATCAATCAATACAAATACTATATAGTCTATACAATACATATAAATGAAATCAAGTTTATTACAGGTCTTAATTTTTGCAAAAGAGTGCCAGTTAAAGCACTAATTCCAGTTATTATAGTAATATATCTGATAAACGAAACAAACTAAATAAATTATATTTCCACAATAATTTATTAAAATTTATCTGTTTATTATTTTGTCTTATCTACAATAAAGACTTTATGATTAGTACATCGGCAATTTAATTTGATTGTGTGGAATTATGTTACATTAAATGTAATGATAAATTTTTTTTAATTACAATTCTTTAGATTTTTCGTTCAGGTTTAGCATTAAAGAATTAAATTAAGGTCTAGTTTTAATTCTACTAGAAAAGATACACATAAATTACAGTTAGGATTGAAATCATTCTATTAAAGAGAAGCTTTTTCTCAAACTGATGGATGTTAAAAAGAAGTCTTGAATGGCAAGAACTTGTTTATATTTTTTATATCATTCTTTAAAATATATTAATAATTTTATCTAGATAAAATAATGTTTTTAAGGAGTGTTTTTTTCCTTAGAGTCTCAGATTATATTAAATCACTCCTCCTAAGGATATTTTTTTATAAACACAATAAAATGTTACTATCATTTATTAATACAATATGAAACTTATTGTATTTTTATATAAATTTCATAAATATAATAAGTTAAATAATTTTATTTTTTAAAAATATTCAGTAAAACTAAAATCCATTTTGAAAATATGAATAGTTTCATTATTAGTAAATTTGAATTCCAGAATAAATTAATATTTTGAATATCAGTATGATGTATAAAAGTTATAAATCCTTAACAATTTTCATTAAAAATATTTATTAAATATTTGAATCATTTTTATTTGACAAAAATGACATGATTTAAATACTTTATTGATACTTTAATATTAAGTATTAATTATATAATTTATATTGTATTAATTATTTAATACATAAATAATTTGATACTTTAAATTAGTTTATTATACATATTCCAAAATAAATAAAATAAATAATTTATTATTAATTCATTTGGAACAAATTGTTATATTGTTACAACTTTCTCAGAAATATAATAATAAATTATCCATTAACATTTTTTAATTTTAAAAACCAATCTACTGTTATTTCTCAAGTGCTGCTGTTATTTTTATGTAAGCTCAGATAATCCAGTTATCAGCAATTCTAATATGATTATTGAAATAATTATCATCATCATTCTTGTTTAAATCACTTTTTAAATCAATTATTAAATTTTCGAAATACAATAAATGTGAGAGTTATTTTTTATTTCCATTAACTATTCAGTTTTTCCCGAAAATATTCATATATGCCAACTTATTATTTGAAATCTTTAAAAATTAATCTACGATTTTTAATCCTCAATAATATCAATTTACTCTTGTTCCAATGCATACAAAATCAATTCCCTCTCTATACAGTTTAAACTAAGTGATTACATAAATTGTTCATTATAAAAATCTTCATTTATTCAATCAATTTAAGAAACAAATTTTCTTACAGTTAATATAGTATCTCAATTTTGCTTGATTTTAGAATAAATGAGAATATCCATCATTGAATGATGAAATTCTTCTACAGTAAAATTATATTTAAAATGCATTTTAATAAAATAAATTTCTTTATTAAGTTAATGTTAATGAATATTTCTAAATCAATTTAAAATTCAAAATAGAACAAATAAAAATATTTTTTAAATTTCAATAGAACAGAATATTCATTCAGACAAACCAGTATGCCAATTCACTATTTAATATATACAGTATATTGTCTGTCCATAGAGTTCAATGTAATTCTTCCTTACGTAGCAATCATTATGGCATAATAATTTTTTAAATAAATTATACATAGTATTAAATTAGTTTTCATTAAAAAATTTTCAAAGTTTATCTTAGAATTTTTTAGCTTAGGCTACTATTATTACCACGTTTGAGTTCAAACCATAACTGAACCATAAAAAGTAATGTAGTCAATAAACTAATATTAAGATTATTAATGTTAAATTTTATCAAATCAAATGCATCCTTATCTATTTGAAAATTGTTTATTGTAAGACTCATCTAAAAATATAATCATTGAACTAAATCTAACGGAAATCAATTTAATTTCAAGAAACGTTATCATTTGCTCAGTAAGGTCGTGCTATACCGTATATGAACAAAGTAGTCTTATGGGTTAGAATATAGTAGAATAGTATTGTAATTTAATACTGTGAATGAAATTATAATGCATTTTTTGTATCTATGTATTAATGTAATTATTATTAATCATCTGTCATAAGTCATGCGTTGTTTTGTTTATATTGATTTTTTGTTACATTGAAATAATATATCAAAAAGTTCTACGGAATGAAGAAATAAAGTTCGAATATTTATTCTAATAATAGAAAATAAGATATCTTAAAAGTTTTAGCGTAAATAACAAACTATAAGCTAAATTATATATCGGTAAATGAATTTCGTTTGGAGTAAAAAATGTACAGTTTAATGAATTAGATCAATAATTATAATAATCTATATTAAATTAAAAATATCACTATTTAATCAAGCTAATAAGATTGTGCTACATTAAATTTGATATACAGTATCGAATGAATACTATGATACGCTTCTTAATGACTTGTGAGCACTAAGATTGGCCTTACTTTACCGCTAATAATAAGTAATAAGTCTAGCGGTAGAGTAAGGCCAATCTTATAAGGTCATACAGTATCGAGTTGATTGTTTAGCCCAGTGTTTCTCAACCTCTAACGAATCGTCGCCCCCTTCAATAAAATCTTTACCTATTATCGCCCCCTTCACTTCAAAATTCCGATGCCGAGGACTAAAACTAACGCCAAATTCGTACTGCATTGAAGAGACTAGTGACTAGTATAATGTTATTTGTTTAATTATTGTACGATATAACGAATAAAATATCTAATTATTCTTAATATAATGTTTTACTATATCGCCCAGAAAATTGTTTTTCGCCCCCCAAAATATAAATTGTTACTAATCGCCCCATCAACATGGAAAAACATGGGGGCGATATCGCCCCCGTTGAGAAACACTGGTTTAGCCCAACAACAGAACAATTAGCTTAAAATAATTAGCCTACAGTTAAACTTTGAATCGATAGATCTATTTTGTAATATACCCAAAAGATAAAATGTTCAAGTTTTTCTGTAATTTGCTATTTATCGTATAAGGCTGTTATTGTTTCTGTTTTTCGAATTTTCCCGTTTGAAATAATCTTAATTTAAACGTAGGCCTGAATTAATTTATTTTTCATAAATGCAATGATATAAAAAACTAATTAACAAAAAATGAAAAATATCATTGCATTATGGCAAGATTGAAAATTCATCTGATTTTTAAATACGGGTAAAACAACATCTATTATGTTATCAATCATCTATTATGTTAAATACGGGTAAAACAACATCTATTATGTTATCAATGTTTATATTTTGTTATTATATTTAGAATGTTTCTAATTACAAAAATATCAGACTTTAATACGATTTCGTTCTATCCATATTTAACTGTATGTAACAGCGCAAATTCAATTTTTATTTTAAACTTTCTAAGCTATGCATACGAAGAGACTTTTATTTGATACTTTTTATGAATTCGCCTGTAGCCTACTCTATGTTACGAGCTGGTTGAACCAAGATTCAACTCTTGTCTATGATAAGAGATAAAATCTGATATATTCGGAGCAAACAACGAGTTAAAAAATGCTAGGATTCTATCAGGATTTAAGATTAAATTCATCAGAAGGCGAGCTTTTGCCGCCTTGCCCATATTATCGGCTTCAAATTCAAATTTTAAAAATTATTGAAATATAGTAGCTGGCTTAGTGAACTGAAGTTATAATGTAAGTTAATGTAACTACATTTTTAACTTTTAACTTAAATATAATAATTACTAGCGGAAAAATTTCAAGTTACAAGAAAGACTAATTTTAAGAATACTTATGATATTCCTTAGAATACATACATAAATGACAATATATATTCAAATATGTAATATTGTATTATAATGTATATTATTGTAATAAGAACAATGTTATTATTACTACATTATTTATTTTGTAAATCATTACAGAACTGATTAATGATTATTACTTAGTATATCCTTATTAATTTTTAATTCGGCTATACAGTACTTAGTTTTTAAGCACAGAGTAACATTTCTTCATTAAATTTTTTGATCATCTTTTTTGTTAAATAGGTTGTATGATTAATTTGTTCAATGCAAGTTCTAATTACATTATTTAACCCAAAAAACTGTCTTTATCACAAATTTCCAGAAATAAATAACAATAGAGATCAATGAGGAATTAGATCATCACAGTCATATTCAAATGGAAATTTCAATATCTTTGATAAACCACTATGTATGAATCTATTATGAATTAATTAAACTAACTGGCAGACTTAATGTCAATCTAGATATGTTGATAATGTACGCCAATGACATGAAATGAATACCATTGTTTTATGTTATATAATATATGATAGCAATAAGTTATACTATCAACCTAATTTATAAATAATATAAATTACTTTTAATATTAGGTGTTAATATTGATTTTACGAAATTTTCGAATTTTGGTAAGCTGGGAATTATTTTGTGAAGAAATTTCTGTATATTGAATTTTTTTTACTCTTTCCTTGTGGGCACTAAGAGAACCTAATTATCAAGCCCATCGTGGATTTGACTTGCCCACAATGAAGCAGCCGGGTGATGAAGGGCGGGCCCGACATATCCGGGACGGACCACCCCCGTAAAATTCCTAGAATTTTTTCGACCGTTCGAACATGATTCCGATCCTTCAGAATGGTAGGCTGACGCCTTAACCGCGTCGGCCATCCGGCCGGGATAATTAGAAAATTCACATATTTTCTATTTTTTCCTTTTAATATAAGTTTAGAAGTTTACGAGTCATGTACTGTACTTTCCATAATACCGATAATTAGTTTTCCAAAACAATTCTTGTATGATAGCTAAATGATCAAAACAATAAAGGCACCAGCTTGTCATTCTGAAGGTACTCCGGTTTTGTAGACAGGAGTCTCAGTAATTTTTTGCGCGGTCTACTCCAAACATGTTGAGTCCATCTTTCCCCAACAGACTCCTTATTGTGGCCCTGTTCGTATTTATGATGGATAAGCCTTCTCAGTATCTCTAGGGCAGAAAGAAAGAAAAAACCTTATGAAATACATTTTTCAAGTATAATCGGATTTCATAATATTAATATATAAATAGGCTTATACAAATATGAATCTATTTACATTGGTTACATCTAATTTTTTCGACGTTTTTTTAAAACTGCATATAAATTGCGGTTAGCTTTCTATAGGCTGAAAGAGCAAATAACTAAAACATTGATTATATGTTTTACAACAATAAATTTAATTTTACATAAAAAATACAACGAAAATTCTTTTAAATCTTAAATGAAAACCATAAAACTGTTTTAAACTGGTTGAGAATCATCACAACTGTTAAAGACGCGAAAAATCAAAGCTTGGATCTTTTTTCAACTCTAAATTTCGTGATAGAGCCCCAACAATGCTTTCAACCCTCGATAAAATTCAAAAATAGGCTCGGTGACTGGATCAATGCTTATAAAAATAATCAATATGGGTGCTATCGGTAATACAGTAGTAGATAAAAAGAATAATGTCATTTTCGACATTTAATTACAAATAAGTTTTTTATAATATAAAAAAACGTATTTACTTTTTGATTTAATTTATCGGTAACCAAAATATTAAGTATTATAACAATATTATAAAAGTATTTCGTAATATTTTCATTAACTCAACTCTTGATAGAAATCGCGGTTGAGAAAGATTACTTTTTTTTTCCAAAATATCATTCAATTTATATGTATTCATCTTTAATATTGAAAAATACCCTTCAGGTTATAATTTTCTAAAGTGAACATTTAAAAACAGTTTAGGCCATATTTTTATAATTTTATAAATTTATTAAATAATAATAAAATTATTAAATAATTTAAATAGTTTTATTTGATAAAAATTAAAGATAAATGAGGATATAGATAGATAGATACATATCTATATCCTCATTTATTTTTAAATCTTTCAACCCATAAAGGTGTTGTGGATTTTCATTTTTCATACATGGATAAACGTAAAAAAAAGCTTTCTTTCAACGTAACAAGCCTTGGAAAAATGACTACTTTTACTGTAATGATTTGAATTCAGCCCGTAAACCAAATTTAATTTTGAATGTGACCATTTTACAGAAACAGTTGGATTTCACTATTCATAAGCATCAAAATATGGTTTTATCATCTATCAAATTCACTTTTTTGCGAAACTGCTTTCAAAATTTAATGGTTTACTTAACCTCTGGAAATTTGATGGTTCTTAGTAGAAAAAATGTAGTTGTTCTCTTCCTTTGACTAAAGAACCGAAATTTCGGTACTAAAAACGGCCAGAGTTTTGGTTTGGGATTTTCCTGTTTTTTGGGCTGCAAATTTAAAAAAAATGTACACCTATAAATGGGGTATTCAAGGTTTAAATCTTGTCACTTGCGGCGTTAGTGTCAGCTTGATGTATACTTAACTTCCGGTAGTGAGTAAACAGTGGAAGCTGAACGGGAAGTTTTAATCTACTTTTAAAAACATAGACTTAAAGAAGGTAACAGTTGCTGAATTACGAAAAAAAAAAAATTTAAACGAATTAGGGACAAGACAACAGTGACAAAGGCAAAACTTTTAGAAACGTATACAAGCTTAAAATAATAAGTATAAACTGACGCTTTTAAAGCTGTCGGCTTTCGTTATTGACCTTGTAACAGAATTATGAGGACAACAATTTAGCTTTATTTACTCAACTTCAATTTGTAATATACTTTTGAAATTTTACATATATAATAATAAACACAAAAAAATTGTTAAAAATTATTGTCATTAATGTTTGATGATAGATAAAATAATTTTAAACTGTTTTTGAAATTAAATTCATTTTTAAATGTAACATAATTATAAGGACACCATATTTTTGGAAAAATTTATATCATTTAATATTTAGTTGGATCTCCTTTCATTTGAATAACATCAAACACTCTATCAGGTATAATTTGAATCGATTTTTGCAATTATTTCACTTCAATATTTTCTCAAACATCCTTAATTGGTAATTTTAACTTGTTTACTTGATAAAAATGTTTGTTTTGACCATAAACTATTTTTATTCTTATTCTCCATAAATTTTCTGTTTGACTAAGATCTGGATTTCTAGAAAGACAGTCTAATATTTTTTTTATGTTTTTATTAATTATCTCGTTGAATATCCAATTACTTCTACCAATTAAAAATACAATTAAATTATTTTAAACAAAGGCCTATCCTGATATTTTGAAGAATCCATTTTTTTCATCAACATTGACAATATCAGTTTTCCCATTGAATTCAAAAGCATCCCAAACCATTACACTGCCATTTTCTAACTGACTACTCATTCTAACTTTAGCTTTTCTTTTCACATCATATCAATAATATTCATAACCCTCTGATCCATCTAAATTCCTTTTTTTTTAATCAGAAAACAACTTTTTCCCACTCCTTGAACAGATTTAGCCTATTGAAGTCTTTGTTACTTGTGAACAGGTATCAAATTAGGTATCATTTTAATTTTTCAGTATTTTATGTTGTTATTATCACGAACACATCACTATATCGTCTGATGGGACACAGATTTTGGTAAATTAGTAGCTACCTGTCTAGTAGATAGCTGCTAATTTTTATTTTGTAAGGAAGAAAACCTTTCGTTTATCTCTGTCAGTTAATTTTTTCTTGCGTCCACTTCTCTCCATTTTCCATAATTTTTTTGTTTTGTCTATGCATTGGCCGCAGCAGTTTTAGAATGATTAATTATTGTAGCTATTTCTCTGAAACTTTCCAGCACCTCGTAATTCATATATATTTCGAATTTCAGCTTCTGAAAGTTTACTATTTCTTGGCATAAATCTTAACAGTTTACGTTTTAAACACTAATGACACGAACTGTTAAGATTTCAAAAGTTTAAAATGATTGGCTGTTATAATACCGGGTGTGATGTAATAACCTTCCATTCAATTGTTCATTAAAAATTTATGTACAGTATAGTACATTTGTAGAGTATTATTACTCTAAACTATTCAAAATTAATTGTCCTTATAATTTTGTCTGCCACAGAATCGTGCGTATCGACTGATTTTCTTTCCAGTTTTTATCTTTTCTTCACATTCTTGTTTTTTTTTTTTTATCGGATCATTCGGAAATTTATAAAATTTCTAATTTGTAAGTTTTTTTTTATCATTGGCACTGAGACAAACAACAATTAACCGGCATTTCAAAAATACCTAAATAACTAAAAACAGCAGTCTTTAAGTAGTGTATATACAGCACGATAGACAAAACAGGAAGCTACCTATCCATAAGTCCGATACTAGCGCAGCCTATTAGTTTCGAAAAGTGCACACCCTATTCCCATAGTCGTCCGTCCGTTGTCTGTCTGTCCTTCCTTAATCTCGAGAATGGAAATAGATAGGTGAAAACTAGACAAGATATGGAAACCTTAGAGGCAGGAGGCCATGATTAACTAACCGGAAGTCATGTTATTTCAATTCAAAAATTTTCCCTTGAAAGGAGTTAGTTAGATGACCGGCATGACTGTATTGTTAACACGAAAAGTATGATGTACAGGGGCGAAACACTACTAATTTGTGGTGGGGCGCATATATTTTAAATTACTGTAAATAAATTAAAAAAAAAAATTATTAAAAGTTGCAGCCCAGCATTGTGACGATGCCACAATAAATAATTGCTCGTCTAAAATTATCTTTTTTATTAAAATTTTTTGCATGCTGAACTCTACTCGTGGGATATAGAGTACATTATCCTGTTTTTAATATTTATATTCTATAAATCATTTTTACTATTGACTCGGTGAGCTTCATCTATAAGTGAAATGATTACTATGAGTTGAGGAAATGAAACTGTTTGTTCGGTTAGTTGGATCTGGTCTGCACGGATGAATACCGATACTATGGATAAATGAGATAGATGAAATTTAAAAATGATATAATTTTGACAAGATTACAATAATTTTAAATAACATAAATATTTATATTTAAAAGATACTGTACAGTACATATATCATGCCGTCATCAAATGGAAGAGAATGTATAATTTCCATTAGAGATTTTTTTTGTTACCATGCTCTGATATTTCAACATCTAAATAGCTTTGGATTTATTTAAATAGCCTACTTCTTTTTAATTTCTGTTTTTAAACTTTTGATGTTCTTACAAATAGCAAATTAATTTATAGCCGGTTATAAATTAATTTGCTATTTGTAAGAACAACAAAAGTTAAGTTGTAATTAACAAACATATATAACTTGCAATTAACAAACAATCGACTGCTTGTCGTTGTTTGTTAATTGCAAGTTATATTCTGACACTAACAAGAAAACATTTAGAAAAAAAATTGTAATCATTTTTTCTGAGTCTTTTCGTATTTGGATTGATGGGATAATAGAGAGGTTGCGGCCGACGTTTTCAACGGAAAAACGTATACGTCGGACGTTTAGTACCGTCTTCCTGTAAGCCTAGAAGTTTGACAATGGCGTTTGGAACGTCAGTGGAATCACGTTCGACGTTCCAAACGCCATTGTCAAACTTCTAGGCTTACAGGAAGACGGTACTAAACGTCCGACGTATACGTTTTTCCGTTTAAAACGTCGGCCGCAACCTCTCTAATGCAACGCGATCCGTCCATGTGTTACGTTGCCAAGGATGGTGTGCCTCCCGGGAGGCTTTTCCATGGAAAACTGGTTCCCACGTGAAAAAACCTGGAAAACTTCACGCGGCCAGCATGCGAACCTCGCCAACGAATATGAGAGAGAGAGAGAGAGAGAGGAGAGAGAGAGATTACATTATACTATAAATACATATACACCCGTAAAATAAAAAATAAAGAAAAATGTAAATAAAAAATGAAAAACAAATTATATATAAGCTTATGTATACAGTAGAAAGTGTATTATCCGAACTAGATGGGATCAGAGGCTTTTCGAATTATCCAGAAACACGTTTGTTTTCGTGTTTTGGGTAGCCTACATCAAGAACTGTATATTTAGATTTTCACAAACAATAAATAGTGTAATGCAATTATTGAATTATTGTATTTAAAGGTAAATTAATTTATTCAAAATGTTATGTTACATATACAGTCGACCCCCCTATAACACGGTAGATACGTTCCGTTCTTTATGAAATTGATGTTCTAAGAGTCCTTGAATACATGAGCCAATCACAGACCGGCACGTACGCACTTTACGGACTACAGCTGATTGAAAGTTTTTCTTCCATTAAATTAATCGATTCTCGACTAATTCGACTCAACATTTCCAAAATACGTATAATTTTTTGGGAATAATTCATATAAACTATGCTATAAACAAAAAATTGTAGGATTACTTACCGAGTGTGCACCGTTCAACGACGCCATTGCTTAAGCTTGTTTTCGTCGTGGAGCTTGTCATCGAATGGCGATCGCGTGCTTCCTGATAAATTATATTTTTTTGCGAAAAATTCGCTGAACTTTGGAGACATCATTAATATAAATATAATTTTTATGGACGTTAAATAATAAATGGTTTTTAGTAGGTCGTTTAAACTCAACGGTTTGTACAGTATCCGCTATTGGTCTAGATTCGACCAATCCTTTCGCGACACGAGACGGCGATGACGTTTTACCGAATTATTCGAGTTTTTTTAGCGTGTTTGTACGGATACTGTCGCAATTTTTTCGCCGTCACATAGGAATCCGAACTATATGAACCCGTATTATAGGGGGTCGACTGTATATTATGACCTGGTTTCACGGCGCTACAATCACAGATGATGTAGTAATTTCCAGTTACATAGAGAGTTTGGTCTCTTTATACTCCGTGGTATGTTCGACGCTACAAGTTCTATTTTTTTTTTTTTCTTTCTGAAAACCGTTTCAGATAATGTCACAATAAATAATTGTTCGTTTCCAAATAATAACTTATTTTCTGCATTCAAAATTTTGTTTTATATACGTGCTAATAATTGGCACGAGCATAACTAGTTGCTTAAAAACGAACTTCTCAATATATAAATATTAATAAGTTCAATAGTTCATATTTCAGTGAATAATATAAACATGTCGAAAATTTTTTAATTGATTAGGAAAATAAGATTGATTGATAAGATGAATTTCGTTGATCAAGTATTTGGCAGAAGCAGTGACGTAGCGTGGGTGTCAGCCGCCCGGGGCGGAGGAAAATTTCGCCGCCCCCTTATTTAGGTATCTTAATTTAAAAGACTAAAATTCAGTTTTGTCACAGAATAAATAATGAAAAATTCCGTGCTCATTTCAATCGGTCCGAATCCTAGGTGCAACAAAAATATGAAAAGAAATGGTTCAAATTTTTACAAGATATTATTATTTATTGTGAAATTTTGCCACCCCCTAAAAGTACCGCCCGGGCCGGGCCGCCCCTGCCGTCCCCACTACGCTACGCCACTGGGCAGAAGCAAATTTTAAAGATTATTTAATATATTTCTATATAAATATTGTATTGTTGTTTTAAAACAGGATGAATTTATATTAGATTTTAAAAGTATTAAAATATATAATATATCTATCCTGTAAGTGTTTAGTTTAATAGTTAGCCTACATATTTTGATGTAGAATTGAGAAAAATTAATTTAAGATACTCCTGTACTAGATATAAAAATTCATATACTGACAAAAATAGGATTTTGTTTCTTTTAGTTTTTCACTTTTTCTGCACTATTTGCGCTAAAAGGACTTTTTTCCTATGCCTATCATGGGAGAAAAAGGTTAGACAGATGATAAGAGTCTGTTTCTTATCATCTGTCTAACCTTTTTCTCCCATGATAGGCATAGGAAAAAGGTCCTCTTAGTGCAGAACCCCAATGTCTAGAACAGGTCACTTGTGAATGATTTCTGAGGTTTCCAGCTCAGAGTCAAACCCTAGTCATTCAGAGTGGCAGGCAAACTTTTTAATTCTGATTCTACCTATTGGTTTTTTCATAATTAATAAGTTGTAATACTTTTAGTTAAGCTACTTTTTATCATTTGGTTATCAGCAATAACAACCTATTGCATGCAAATTTAAATAATCTTTCATGTGGAAATACAAAGTTTCTAATGAATGAAGAAAATTTTGATAGGATTTATTAGACAAAGTTATTTATTTTACAAATTCTCATTTTTTTCCAAAGAAAACAGCCAATCATTTAATAATAATTTAATTTGATTATGCAAATTGATATACCTTACCGTATGTTTTAACATAAATAACAATTTTCACTTATTTAAACTTTTATACAAGTAATAAATGATTATAGCTATTTTATAATATGCTTGTATTGCTATACATTCAAATTGCGTTAATAGGAATCGCTAGGGAAACGGTAATTAGTTCGCTTTATCCAAAGTTCGTATTAACGAATTTCAGAGAATTTCAAGGCCAAGGTCTTATAATTTATGGAGTTAAGGCTTAACAGACGATTGAAATCTCTAATATATAATTTAATACAGTATTTTGAATTAATTTACTAAATAAAGTTAAATAAAATTAAATTTATTAACAAAAACAGATTCTAAATGATTTTTCAAATCAAACAAAATGAAGAGACGATATTCGCCGTTCAAATGTGGAGTAGTAAGTATATCAGAGTGTTTAAACAAAACAAAGCTAAATGAAATTCGTAATTTTTTTCTATTGAAGATTATTTTAAAAATGAGAAAATATGTTTGGCTCCAAAAGAGTAAAATAATAAAAAAAAAAGACAAATTTGGAGCAAGGTAGCCGAACCTGGCATCATCGATGCACTTCCCGATATGTCTGCTAGCACGTGTTTGGGTGTGTGTGATTTTGTTTACCATCGAAGCTTAGTAACTCCTGCGCTTTTTGTCGAAAACTTCTGAAATTTTGCAGGGAGGTTTGTTTATTAAGGGGATTGATGCTATTAAATTTTGGCGATTAAAGATCGAGGGGATGGGAAGATAAAGGGGATTGTGTGTATCTCCAATAGGGTGACTTAATGACGATTTTACTAGTTATTAGCGTTTACATTTTTTAAAAATAAAACTCATCCCTACCCTCAAAATTAAGTTTTTTTTGCCATTTTATAATAATTAAAAATATAAAAAGTTTTAAAAATAAAATATGATAACAGATGGTGCCACCAAATGTTTTAATTTAGGTTTTATGGTAAGATCACAAAGAGTAGGTAGGAAAAGTTAAAAAATTCTTAATAATTCTGAAAAATAATACAAAGAAATGCTAAATCTATACATATAACATAGAATATACAAGTTTCACAAAACTTTTGTAAAGAAGTTTTAGCTTTCCGTGCACGAAATAGAATATACATATACAGTATACACTTCTAAACCTTTTGTTCAATTTGCAACAAATTTTTCATAATTATTATATAGGACTCTGTGGTTAAGTTATCATAAAACTTCAACACACTGATTTTATCCTCTTGGCATTTTGTGATAAACATAGTAATAGGCTAAAACATAATGATAGGCTAAAATAACCAAACTTTTCAAATGGTGGTTTTAGATGTTTGTCCTTATTACTTTTTGACCTGGGTGCACAGATCATATAAATTAGTAAATATATAAAGTAATATTTAATTAATATCAAAATAAGTATTTTATGTATATAATTATTTAAGTAGAGTATTTTATAAACATTTTTATATGTATATGTATAAGAATGATCAATACAATTCTTTATAATGGAAATTTCCAACTTACTGGTATAGAGTTTTAGTTTTTTATTTTAAGTATAGGTGGTTTCCTGTGCAAAAGTATAAAATTAAAAAGACAAGTTTGAAGTTATAAAAATTTTTAATATATTTAAGTAATTTCATAACTTTTGTAATTTTTTAAATATTCAATACAACAAGAATCATGTATAACAAACAAAAAAATCAAAAATGCTGTAATCTATTTCATTTTTTTACTGGTATATTATTTAAATTTTGTGAAGTATAAATGACTTGAAATTGTAAAAATCTTAATTGGAAAAAAGTGTTAAGTGACTAAAACATGTAAAACAATACGTAATAATGCTGTGATATTTAGCTTCAGTGCAATAATTCTTAATTTTGTTTTCATTTTCTTAGAAAATATAATGTTGTCTTCAAAACATTATATTTTGATTGCTTTTGTGAAATATATGATGATTATGATTTTTATCAGAGACTAGCCTGTCTTAATTAAACCTCACTAATCTCTCTCCCCTTGAAAATTCTGAATAAGGCCAGGTATACGCAGTAATTTAAAAATAATGAGAAACCGGCTTTTCTTAATGTTTCCGACAGAACGTTCTCAGGAATGAAATACTGATGCTAAACGAGAAACTCTTGAAATTATTTCTGATAAAATATTATCCCATAATATTAAATCAAAACATTTTATATATACATTTGTCAATTACCTTAGAAATGCAAATACTTACCAGTGATGTTAAATTAGAAAGTCCCCAAGAAATAAATATCAGTCTGAACAGAAGAAATAAGGATGCTAATGTAAAAGTAATTGTTAATATCGATTGTAATTTAACGAATATAATCGCATACCAAATGAAAGACGTAAAGTGAAGTAAACTCATGTAAACAAAGGATAAGAAAATGTCCCATTGTTCGTTAATCGTTGTAAAATATCTCAAAAGTTCCACATATTTTTGCAGTATTTCTTCCAATGTTTCTTGTAGGACACGGTTTTCAATATTAATTTCATTTATCTCTTCTGACATCTTCAAGTATCTTTTCTGCAAAATAAAGCAAATTGACCCACATGCTAAGACAAAAGAAATGATTTGGCCAGCGAAATAAATATGATATGCAGAATAAACGAATGACACAAGAAATGCTTCTGTGTCAGTTGCATTTTGTCTCTTTATTTCTTCAAAAAACGAAATTCCGGACATCCCGGTAAATATAATAAATATGATAAACTAGCTGCAAGGACCCGCTTCGCAGGGTTTTTATTTGTGGGCAAAAAGTAACGATAGTGAAGATTAAGATAATTACATTATAGCCAATCTTACCCGTTTTCACAGAATGCAAGAATTAGGTCCCCCGTTTCCAGACTAATTAGAGACCTGGTCCCGATTCTATTTCTGAACGTCTCCTGTTCATGTCCAGTCAAATGAACTCTTTTCAACGTTTCTGGAACGTTCACAATCGTTCTATAATTGAACCAATATTCGAATTTTATGTTCAAATTCAAATTTGAATATTGTTCGAATTAAATTCGAACAAATTCGAACATTGTTCAAATTGAATTCGAACAAATTCGAACATAACATTCGAAATAGAAAACCACTTTCAGCCCCATATCTCCTGCACCCTTATAGCTATCGAGACACAACCCCCATAGTGCATGAATGGAGGCTTGGGGCTACCACCACATACAAACAGCATTCATGTGCGATGTGTAGTTTTTGCGGAAAAGTGAAATATAGGGACACACACATCCATTTTTATATATATATATATAGATAACCAAACAGATTAGATCAATAAATAAGTATACTAAAAATATGAAATTTTAATATGCATATTATATATGCAAAGAAAAAAATTCAAGATCTTTGGATTTGAGAATTGACTATATTCTTTAATAACATGTTGAGTGTTATATATTTAACTAAATTATTGAGCAATAGACATCTAAATCTCAACAGTTGTCTCTAAATCTTAAGTCTTAAAGACAACCTTTAAGTCTTAAAGGTTGTTAAGACCTTTTTTTTTTTTTAACAAAAATATATCAATTTCTTCTAAAAGTATATAAAATAAAATTCAAAAGTATAAAATTGTTAGCAAGGTTATAATTTTTGTTCCAATATAATAATAATAAGAAATAATATAAACTTCATAGAAAACTACACAATTAGAGTAAAATATGAATTTAATTTCCCAAAAGCTTAAAATTTAAAAAAAAAGTCTTAAAATATATTCATTATTGCCAAATGTATATGAAATAAAATAATTGTTCATTTAATAAATAAAAGGAAATAGAAAATGAGAATTATCAAAAAAAAAAAAAAAAGGCAATTTTAGTGTTTCTGAAAGAAAGTCTTTCTTCAAATACTTTTAAATAATTGGTAATAGTAGTTAAAGATTTTATAGAAAATAGAATTGAATAAAAATACTCACAGCTAGGAAATCTGTTTAGATTCAGAAAAGAGAATCAGGAGATATGAAGAAGCAGTTAAACTTCCAGAAAATAAAAAATATAATAAGTTGAAGAACATTAAGAATATAGTGATAAAAAATATTAGAATTATAAAGACAGATGTTTGAATATTTCAATAACAGAAAGGAAAATAATTTGTTATTTAATTTAAATATGGAAGGAGAGTAAAAATGAAATTAGACAAAGTCAGAAATTTTTGAAGATGATCTAGGAATAAATGAATTGAAATTGACAGTTGAGGAATATTTGGTGGAAGAAAGAAAATGTGATTGCAGTGTTGATGAAATTAAAATCAAAACACCAAAATATAAAAATAGAAGGTTAACATTTTAAAAAAGAATTGAGTTCATATTGATGAAGTTGTATTTCCTTTTCAAAGAAAGTAAAAATATTTGATGCTAGAATTAAAGAAAACAAAGAATAAACGTAAAAGAGCTTATTTTGGAGAAACAGGTGTGAAAGATTTTCAAGCTTCTTATAAGATTAAGCATAAAGGAAAAGAACCATAGGAGGAACTTTTTTTATCATAATTTTTTTAAGGGAATTAGGACAGTTTAACATATTCTTAAGGCTTATCAAAAATTAGTCTGTTGTGGAGAATGGAATATGTAACAGAAAAAGAACACAAACATTGGCGTAGCCAGAGTTTTGTTATGGGGGGACCTAGTAGAGGCCAGCCTGACACAAAATTGAATTATTTCAAATTATTGTTCATTAAAATGAAATTTCCATAAGAATCGACAATAACTTAACACACATATAATATGAAACTTTTCAGCACTTCAAACAACTTTTACAGCTCCAGTGGTATGTGTTCACACCCTAGCAAACGTTTTCAACCTCATCGAGGTCTTCATCAGGCTATTTTAATTAGGAATTCGAACGCGTTTGGAACAGAGCTTTTAGGGCCTTAACTAAGAGGACATTCATGCACCACTCCAATTATCAAGACACCATAGCTGAACTTATACACGTTCAGGAAATGGCCACACAACATGAGTATAATAAGAACTTCATACATAATATTGCTCGCGCTTACACACAGGCTTGCGCACGAGACACTGCCAATGCCCATGGGGAGCATTTGGATAACAAGTGTACAAGAAAAATCGTGGGGTACAACCACCATCTGGACGCAATATACAAGGAAATTTCATCCATCAATAAAACTAGGATACCTTATAAAAGGCCTAGATCAGTTTACAACTTGCTTCGCAACGGGAAAGACGCAATCGACTTAAAACACGCACTGGGGATATATGCTATCCCACTTTGGGATGATAGATTTAACAGCAGTTTGGTTTATGTGGGCTCAACCAAATGCTCAGTCAAATTCAAAACACACATACGCCAGTTAAATTCAAAAACTTATATATACAGTAGAGCGTCGATTTTCCGAATCAATTGGGGACTGGGGTTGTCCGGATAACTGATATTTCGGATAACTGATATTTCGGATAACTGATTTACGTACGAAAAAATAGTTTAACGTTTTCGAAGTTTCCGATTTCGAAATTTTTCTCCGTTGCGTGTCGCTTCACAAAGACTATTGTATCGTTAAAATTATTTTTTTAATTTGTACAAACAAAATAAATATATTGAAAAATATAAAAATAATAAAAAATTATACTTCAGATGTTAATTTAGTATCAAAAATGTAAAATATTTGAGTTGCCCAAGACATAGCCGAAGATTGAACCGCCACAGCACTGGCGAAAATTAAAATTTGCCGACAGGAATTCTTTCGGATGATTGACTTTCGGAAAATCGACGCTCTACTGTATATTGAAAGTAAACGTATGTACAGTTACAAAAGTTCACAAAACAAACATTTACAAAATGTTAATTATAACAAAGTTCAACACATTTATCCACTACAACAGGTCCTTCAAAAAGACACCTTGTGACGAACTAACCCTAAAATCAATTACAGCACAATGAGATGAAACAATCTTCGGGGCCAGCTTAGGCGAACTAAAGTCAAATGTGAGTTCCCTTCATGCGTCCAAGGCGAACTGAACTTCCCGCCATAACTCAATCCTTTTATATGGATGGAAGCTGAATTGGATTCCACCAATTAGCACTTAGCAGCGCTACACGACGTCTGCCGATGGTCCGATGTCTCTCAACCAATCAGCGGGCGAGTGTTTAAAAGTGGTCCGATTGCCATTTCTATAGCGACAACCGTCGTTCGTTGAAAGAATGGAAAAGCGCGGGAAATCGCATGACAGACGATTTTTATCCCAACACGCTCCCTTCACAAAAGGCTGTGTGAGCACAAACTTGACATCAACAATAAAAAACACACTACCGCCCTCTCAACAGTTGCCACTGAACCGGGAATCACGGCCGACATACAAAATGCCCACATGATCAGGCTCTCACATCGCACTGGTCAACTGAGAACGATGGAAACTCTAGAAATATACAAGGCAGGATTACGTGGCACGTGCATCAACTCCAGGGATGCAGTCTGTATATCTAGTGCATGGAAGTTTTGTTATGAGGGAACTCATCCCCATAAATGAGTGTGTATAATTCGTCTGCTTCTACCGTTACGTAAACTTGATATTACACGTGCTTTACAGTTGTTTCGGCATGTGCGTAACATTCCATGAGTATTCTTAAATCTGTTTATAAATTTTCAATCGTATACGTTCTGTTCCAAATGCATTCGAATTCCTAATTAAAGTAGCCTGATGAAGACCTCGATGAGGTTGAAAACGTTTGCTAGGGTGTGAACACATACCACTGGAGCTGTAAAGGTTGTTTGAAGTGCTGAATTGTAACTCCTCTGGTGTTGGAAGACGTTTATTTCTTATATGAAACTTTCTTTAATCATACATTCTCGTAACATTAGTATCAAACTCTAGCAATGCCTTAACCTGTAGAGACTAAACTGTACATAGAGATTACAGATACACTTTTCACATTGGGCACAGAAAGCCGTTGACTCTTTTTTTATTTTTTTAGGGGTCAGAATTTCTCAATTTTTCTATTACTTCACATTGTGAGGATATCAGGAATTATCGCAAATCCATTCGAGCAATTATTTGAAGTTAAGTCCAATATTCAAAGATTAATCGCAGGCCGCATAAATTCATTAAGCGGACCGTATGTTGGCCATGCCTGATCTAGACTTTCAGTGAGTACACTACACCCAATTAAATTAGCTTCAGCATTTTATTTGTTTTTGCAAATCGGCTCAACATTTTTTGGCTGTTATTTTCTGGGGAGGGGCACCAGGTTAACTGGGAGACGTGCTCACCCATGTCCCTTCCTGGCTACACCCATGAACACAAATGAGAGCTTTTGCAATTTTATTTATGAATTTCATGTTATTTTGCTTTTATGAAATAAGGACTAGGTCTTCCAAAAATTAATACTTATCTCAAAGATTTAAATTTAAATATACTTATAAGAAATATACCACTTAACAATTTACTGTAAACGCTGAGACTATTGAGATATGTTATTAATGATTAAGAGACATTATTGATTATATAACAGAAAAGATATACAGTAAGTGACCGAGAGGGTCTCTAATTTCACTTACAAACAAGCGAGAGAGACCAATCAAGTCATGAGGAGGAATTGGAATGTTAGATGAAGGGACTAAATTTATAAAATCTGTCTCAAGGACATGGGGCATGTTTTGCTTAAAACAAGTTCTGTCAAGCAAGCTCCTTTGTAGGCTGGTTGATTCAGTTTTCTATCTGTTCTGCTGTGTGTTTCTTTAGATACTTTATGACTTTGCCATTATTGTTGATGTTTTTGACATCACCAAACTTTCTTTTAAGTGATTGTGTATTTTCCTTCTATACAGACTATCTACAAGACTCCTGACAAACTTTTCTATGAATTGCTTATCTTCTAAGCCTTCTCCAGGAAGAATCAATTTCCTGTTGGACTGGACACTGAATCCAAAACATTGAAGAACTATTGTAAAATTATACATTTCTAATCAGGTATTGAATCATTCTCATTGAGAATGTCTCTCACTCAATGAATGGTTTTATTTATACCAAGTGAGTCATCCCTCAACTTGAGGTCATGAATCCACTTGCACTGTCCAATTATAGTCTCTTTCAGTCTTAAATTTAAACTAAAGCTATTTTGATATTGAGCTGTAATTGGAAGTCACATGACCTCATACTCTGAGTTGGAACAAACAAGCAGCTCAAGTTCATTATCCATTAATATTGTTGATGTCCTTCTAAATCCTTGAAACTTATGCCTCTTATTTTCCTGACCAACTCTTATTTCTGCAATGATTTCCCTGCACTGTCACGAACAAACTTGTGCCACAAGTTTAGCAAGCATTTATATATATGTTATGTCCTCCATTGTGTGTTGTAGGAAGAGACTTTAGATATAGTGAAGTCCTTCTAAAACTGAATAACATTGAGGTTGTCACCACTGTCCATGGCCTTAATAATTTGGTCTATACCAGGGTTGCCCAACTTTTTTCCTAATGGGCCAAATTAGAAATTTAGGTATATTCAGCAGGCCACAAAGGTACTTTAATATATACAGTATATATAATGCTTTTAAAAAGTTCAAAATATGAACAACATATATATATATATATATAATTACAAAAAATACTGTATTATTGACAGTAAAAAAAAGAAATTATACTCACACAAAATAAAAATAAATTCAATGTGATTTTTGGCATTGCCTTCCTTTTATAATAATATCAATATCTGCTTTTATGGTACTAGTCTTAATTCTAAGAATGTTAGTTAAATGGGAATCACTCAATTTATCTCTTTTAGCAATTTTGATGATTTTCATGTGTGAAAAGAATTGTTCACAACAGTATGTACTGTACTATCCCACATGCATAACAGTTCTCTAGATGAAACAGTTTCCTAACCCCAATTTCGTCATTATGACATTAAAGTGTATCCAGTGAAATTAGAATAATTTTTGCAACATACTTTGCCAAAATAAATGAAAATATACCTAAAAAATTTAGGATGCAGTGGGCCACATAAAAATATTAAGTGGGATGCAGGTTGGACATTCCTGGTCTATACACTTCTTCATTTAGTTGCCCTTAAAAGTCTTCATTACATCTTGTCAAGTAGCTGGAAGATAATGTTAGGGGGAAGAAGGACCACTTCTTACTTTTGTTTGCATAATCTTGTGTATCACATGATGCATTATCCATTACAAGTAGGACTTTAAATGAAACCCTGTTTTCCTCTAGTTATTCCTTGATTTTGGAGATGGAGTGGTAAAATCAGTTCAAGAAGAGATTCTTCTTCATCCAGGCTTTTGCATTCCATATTCAGTACATAGATGTAGCAAGAATAAGCTGCCTAAAAATTTTTGTGTTTGTCATGTGGAAAATTAGTTCATGTTTTGTCATATAGCCTACATCATTGGTGTAAACTAGTAGAATAACCTGATATCCCACCAGGAATTCTGGGCCTTTTCTTCAATAGTTATATAGCAGATATCTTCTTTCAAAATAGTGCTTTCTCACTGGTATTGAAAACCTTTTCAGTTTTATATATCTTCTTCTTAATGAGCTTCTTCAGTTTTATAGCATAGGCCTTTAGCTACCTCAGCTGAGCAAACTACTCCATAATCTGTACATTATGAAGTGAAAATAATGCCTCCTGAATTTCTTTTTGCTACCTTTTTAGAACCAGTTTTTGTTAGAAAAATCAAAGTAGTTTTTTGTGGTGCTGATGATATAGGGAAAGTTTTGCAAGTTTTGTATACAAAATTCTTTTCCCTCCATTTGTGATTTTTTAACAAGTCAATTGAAGTTGATTTTGGAATAAAACTCATGAATGATTGCAAAAGCATTTAGGCAATCATCTGGAACTACTTCAAATTTATGAAAAATTTTGTTCTACACAGTTTGTTCTGATGCACAATCCTGTGCAGACTACACATGTATTTATAATCCCAAATAGTAATTTTTGAAATCATCCCAACATATAACTGTTGTGTTCACTTGCAGTCTTAACCTATCTTCTTGACGCTTTTTAATCCATTCCATTTTTTTCTTATACCTTTTCTGCATTCTTTCTGCATAAAGTGAAAAACTTATTTTATTACTAAATAGGGGAGGGTGGGGATGAAAGGGACAAGGGATGAAAGGGACAGCCTCTATAACTTGCTGCTAAATTACTTATGGAGCTTCGCTATTTCATGGATAGATGACACTAATAGTCCATAGTTTTCACACATTTGTAGGGTCCAATACACCAGTGTTTGGAATGCCTGGATGAGCAGAAAACGCATGCAAAAGTAAGTTTTTTTCATTTCTTCATTTAGGGGTAAAATCTCAAACATAGTCATTGGATAATGTACTTAAATCAGGATAATTACTTTGAAACCTCTAAAATATGTTTATTTAATCAGTTTTAAATTATATTTCACTGTCAGAAAGTTAAGTTGTAGTTTTGGTTGTTTGAGGCCTGGGGGTTGAAAGGGACAGTAAAATAGGGAATGAATGGGACATGTCCCTTTCAACCCCATATTGACATTTTTTGCATGTTTCTAATGCTAAATTTTTTTAATAGAAAAAAATTGCCTCGAAAGTATATAAAAAAAAAAAAAAAACAGAAAGAACGTGAGACGCCAGAAGTGATTCAAGGGGCAATAATTGAAGTTGTTGAAAAAAGAAGCATCAATCAGGGCTACAGCCAGTGCCCAAGGAAATGCAAAATTGCATTTGGCTAAACTCGCTTCAAAATATAAAAAAGACAATGTAGTGTATTCACTGCATGTGGGTAACAGGAAAGTTTTTACTACAGAAATGGAGACAGAATTAACATTGTATTTAATGCAAGCATCATCAATGAGGACAAAATCTAAAAAGCAGCTGTTGCAACATATTCCAGAAGAAACTGAAAGTGAAGATGAAAGATCTCAAAGCAGCTCTTCCTCAACGTCTGATGCAACATCGAATGAGGGATCTGATATCAAAAACACTGTCAAACATGTTCAGCCCAATGATTTCATTTTAGTCAGATTTGCAAAAAAACTTCTATTGTTTACTTTGTGGGAAAAGTTTTGAAGAAACTGAGTGATGAAGACTTGAAAGTCAAGTTTATGAATAAATATTGGGATGTTTCAAGTTTATATTTCCTGAGGAGGATGATATCAGTGATGTTTTAAAACTACCCCATCCATCCCAAGCAGGAGGAACGGCAAGAGCAAGCAAACATTACATTTCCCACCGATTTCACCTCATATCAGCTAGGATAAATTGCGAAAAACATTCTATTGACCAAAGAAAGACAGTTTAATTATGTGATAGCCTACTGATTGTGATATTCTTTAGTTATTGTTCTTTGTTTGAAAAGATTTGATATTCTTTGTTTTAAAAATATTGATAATTTTTAACTGTTTAAAATAATTGTGATGTCACAAAATTCATATTATTAAAACTGTAATTTTTAAAAATTTTAGTCTCTAGTTTATCACTTTTCAGTTATAATGAAATTTGAAAACATTGAGATAACTAATTCCAAGTTTTACATTAAAACGCGGGTAGTCCCTTTCATCCCCGAGGGTGTCCCTTTCAACCCAGATGTGGGAATGAAAGGGACACCTGGAGAGGTCTTTAAAAATGTGAAAAAGTTCAACTACCAATATAATAGGATGAATTCACAATATGGTCAGAATAAAGTAAAGGTCTAATGAATCTTTTGCACTAAAAATAAAACTGATTAGAAGTGAACTTTTTCAGTGAAAAATAAAAATATGAATTTTGTCCCTTTCATCCCCACCCTCCCCTAT
>NW_019385186.1:315122-328733 GCF_000671375.1 Centruroides sculpturatus
TGGAGAAACTATCAGGCGTCTACACAATCCTGCTAAGAGATAACCGGTTTAACAGGGATCTAGTATATGTAGGATCGACTAAACGTTCGTTAGGGGTTAGGATAAAAGAGCATATCTCGGATATACAACGCAACAGACACACCACCTCACTCTCCACCTACGCCACGGATCCCGAAATTGTGGCGGACTTCAATAGAGCACGTGTAATTGTCACCACACCCCATATTCATCACCTAAAGTGGTTGGAAGAGATGGAAATTTTTAAGGCATACGACACATCCACGTGTATTAATTCAAGAGATGAAATCGGCCTTTCCATGGCATGGCAAAACGCACTACATATGGAGTAACAACGGTATACTATTTATTAAGTGTTAAAAAATAAAATAAAATAAAAGGTACTGGGGAACATGTGAGAACATTATTGGATAATTGTGTATCTCAATGGCATGTTTTTTAAATATCCTAATAATATCTTTCTCCTGAATATGGACATTTATCGTTATCTTCGAACACTTTCAAACATATCACGTGACGAAATAAATGAACAAACCGTGCGATTCAAACTCAGCAGCATTCGGATTTATTCAAATTTTTTTGTTTGATGTTCAATCCAGCTATACCTGAAGAAGAGCCCAGAAGGGGTTAAGAAAACGTTCGTATTGGAAAGATTAATTTCTATACACATCGGTTAAAGGTTCAAGTAGGTCTTATTTATTTTTCATGGCTATTGTATCGTCTGAAATTATTTTTGTATTTGGCACAAACAATATACAGTTTAACCCGATTATAATATCATCGAATGTAACGACAATCCTAATATAATGTCAAATTTTTATCGGTCCTACGATTTTACTATACTATCAGATCAGTCCATAAGTTTGTGCGCATTTTTATCTACAAAAAAAGCAACAAAAAATTTTAATTAAATCTTATTTTAATCTATAATGTATTCACCATTATTTTGTACCATATATTTTATGAAATTATTTTTTAAATAGTATTATGCTTATTTGTTTACTTACTAGGGTAAAATATTTTGGTATGTTCTCATTTGGAAACATTGGTATGTTGTGTAAACATTATTTTCATAAAAGATGTAAATCCAAGAAATAACTTTTTTTATTCTTTGTACAGAGTACACAAATTAAGAGACTTATTATTCAAGTTTGTTTTTATTTTCATTTTAAGTAAAACGTACCAATTGCACTTTGCACATAGTTTTGAAAGTTACTAATGTTTAAATTCAAAAGATCTGCCTGAAGAAGGTCCTAGACTTAGACTGAAAACTTTAGTAACTTTCAAAACTACTGCAAAGCACAATAAAGTTGGTACATTTTGTTTATAATTAATGTTTTGTTTAGTGGTTGTTTTCATATTTTCATTTTGTTATGATGGAAAAGTTCATTATCATTAGTTTTATCAATGTGATCTGTTGTATTGTTTTTTAGAATGAAGTAAAAATGTCAAAACATTATTTAACTTTAGAAGTTGTTCAGCTTTGGATTAATTATTTGATGAATTGGATATTGAATTGTGAATTTGCCTTTGGAAGAATATGGTAATACTGCTGATGGAGAAAAATTAACAAGAATGATCTCCAAAAAGTTTTGTCTGCAGATGTCCGTGGACAAATAAATGTTTTTTCTTCACATTCTGTAATGAATTGTTTTGATGAAACCAGCATTCCTGGGCCATCAGGATACCAAACAAGAAGTAAAACTTTTTGGCAGGAGGCCAGTATTTCAGAACATCAGTTGAATGATGAGAGTACCAAAACTGAAAGTTTCACAAATGAACCACCTCCAAATGTCAGCTGACAAAAAGAAAAATTGATCAAGTAGAAGAAAATTTCTTGACTTGAAAAGTTTGCTTTTGAAGAAAATCCAATTGGCACAAACTAAATGATATTGCAGAGGTCAAAAGAAAAGGATTGACATCTGTAAGCCAAATCTCATTAAGGCATACAACCAGGGAATAGATGGAGTCTGAGTCATGGATTGGCTATTTAGAAGCTACAGGCCATGACTGCATTGGTGGTAAAAATCTATTTTTTATGAAGGAATAGATTCCATTACCATTGTTGTATGTAAGATGGTTCCTGCATATTAAGCTTCACTATTGGAACACATCATCAAAAAACACCCCTGGAACTTACACAACTGGAGTTCAGAAGTGAGGTTGTACTCCATCTTCTTCACTCAAAACCAAAAGTTCAAGGGTGCCAGGACCGGAAGTTTGTCTTCCGAAATCTTCAAGAACAACTGGTAATCATTATTTGGTTTCACATTCCAAGGATGCTATGTTATGTGCAAAAAGAACACAAGTGAACAGAGCATGGAAAGTAAGAAAAAGATACACAAAGACTGCTTCTATATTTACCACTTTATGTCTTGAAAATAAGAATAGAATCTTGAGAAATTAAATACTGATTAAAAGTTGTATTTAATTGCCAATGTTCCAAACAGGAACAGCTTATAGTCACCATCTTATTTCCAATTTAGAATTTTAAAATTTTAATTTCAACAAGTAAAACGGCAAAACTGTATTTGGGACAAGACTATGTCTCAGAGACAGAATCACTTTGATGCTCAAGGCAGGTCTCATTCTCATTCTCCTATCTTCTTTGATATCGCTGCTTTTGGGTGCGATCATTCAAACTTCACCAGCCATGACCATGAGATCGTCCACGATGCATCTTTGAAGAAATTAACTTATCTAATTTCATAATTTCTCCCCGTTGCGTGTCGGCCCGGGTTAAATTTTTGTCGATGTGCAACAAAAAGTTCCCATTTTTGAAAAAAATAATCATGGCTATTGTTATAAAACAGCAACTGCACACCGGGTTGTGTAAAAATAAATAAGACCTACTTGAACCTTTAACCGATGTGTATAGAAATTAATCTTTCCAATACGAACGTCTTCTTAACCCCTTCTGGGCTCTTCTTCAGGTATAGCTTGAAGAAGAGCCTTCGGGGTTAAGAANAGGCCCACAGTGCTGGCAGCCAAATAATGATAAGGAACAGAGCTTGACATATCCAGGACAGACACACGTGAAAAATTCATAGGGATCTCTGAGATTCAATCTCGCATCTCCCAGAGCAGCAGGCTGACTTCTTATCCACTTCTTGGTCATCCTCTATCACAGATTTCTGGATCTATTTATTCTGTAATTATTTTAGACCAAAGCAACTATTATCATCAATGAATCTGTGAGAATATTAATAACTGCAAACACCTAAAAATTTGAAATAATTGTTGACGAACATTTTCATAAAAATTTAGAGTTAATACCATTGTTATTTGTAAATAAATGAAATATTTGCTTGATTTTGGAAGCTAAAAATGTTTAAAAAATGGAATTTTATCAGTCATTTATATGATCAACATTAACATGCACGAACACATTCAATAGAATGACATAGAATGTAATTAAAATACAATAGTAGCAATCCAATCCAACTATGAGTAAACTTGATTACATTTAAGCAGTTTTTTTTTTATTTTCTAATATTTATTTATAGTAATTTAAGAGAATGTAGACCTAATAATTTTGATTGTCCTTGATTGAACTTGACCTTGATTATGTATATAATTACAAAATTATAAAAAGTTGCACTTAAATTATAATGTATTGGGTTTTCGGAGTGTTGTTTGTTTATAATTATCAGCTTGTTATCTTTATAAAATATTTTAAATTGTCCTTGATTGAACTTGACCTTGATTATGTTGCACTTAAATTATAATGTATTGGGTTTTCGGAGTGTTGTTTGTTTATAATTATCAGCTTGTTATCTTTATAAAATATTTTAAACGTGACTGTTTCTTATCAGGGTTTAAAGGCACATCTCACCCTTCTCAATATCTGCTGAATAGATGGAAAAGTCATACCACCAAAACAAAAGAAGAATCTAATTTTTCAGAATAAAAAGAAATGTAGCTGTATAAAGGACACAAATGATAGGGAGAATGGGAGAAGAGAGTCAGCTTTCTTGACTGGTATTTTGTATGAGCTATCAGTATCGGCTATAGGTACTATTTGGCAAATCGTCTTCCTTGTTTTCTCAATGATAAATGTTTAATTGTTTGTTCTATTAAGTTAGAGCAATGTAACGCTTGGGCGATCTGCCTAGGAGGATGCCTTCCAGGAGGTTTTTTAAAAGTAACTGGTCCCTGTTTGGGCATTACAGATGTGCCTCAGTGAGGCACAAACCCACAACTGAACTCCCGGTGTTCAGAGAATGTAACCGCCTGGCCACTGGTGGGCCGATAAATGCTTAAGTTTAGCCTTCTTTATAAGACTGGGCCAGATACATAGTGTGGGTAATTACAATATTATAACAGGTGGAAAAAGAAATGATGAAAAATTATTTTCTAGAAATAAAAATTTAGTAATATTTTATTATATGTAATAATGATGTACCATACAACATGGTGTTTGCCCTATTATAGGGGAGGGTGGGGATGAAAGGGACAGCCTCTATAACTTGCTGCTAAATTACTTATGGAGCTTCGCTATTTCATGGATAGATGACACTAATAGTCCATAGTTTTCACACATTTGTAGGGTCCAATACATTAGCACCAGTGTTTGGAATGCCTGGATGAGCAGAAAACGCATGCAAAAGTAAGTTTTTTTCATTTCTTACATTTAGGGGTAAAATCTCAAACATAGTCATTGGATAATGTACTTAAATCAGGATAATTACTTTGAAACCTCTAAAATATGTTTATTTAATCAGTTTTAAATTATATTTCACTGTCAGAAAGTTAAGTTGTAGTTTTGGTTGTTTGAGGCCTGGGGGTTGAAAGGGACAGTAAAATAGGGAATGAATGGGACATGTCCCTTTCAACCCCATATTGACATTTTTTGCATGTTTCTAATGCTAAATTTTTTTAATAGAAAAAAATTGCCTCGAAAGTATATAAAAAAAAAAAAAAAAGAAAGAACGTGAGACGCCAGAAGTGATTCAAGGGGCAATAATTGAAGTTGTTGAAAAAAGAAGCATCAATCAGGGCTACAGCCAGTGCCCAAGGAAATGCAAAATTGCATTTGGCTAAACTCGCTTCAAAATATAAAAAAGACAATGTAGTGTATTCACTGCATGTGGGTAACAGGAAAGTTTTTACTACAGAAATGGAGACAGAATTAACATTGTATTTAATGCAAGCATCATCAATGAGGACAAAATCTAAAAAGCAGCTGTTGCAACATATTCCAGAAGAAACTGAAAGTGAAGATGAAAGATCTCAAAGCAGCTCTTCCTCAACGTCTGATGCAACATCGAGTGAGGGATCTGATATCAAAAACACTGTCAAACATGTTCAGCCCAATGATTTCATTTTAGTCAGATTTGCAAAAAAACTTCTGTTGTTTACTTTGTGGGAAAAGTTTTGAAGAAACTGAGTGATGAAGACTTGAAAGTCAAGTTTATGAATAAATATTGGGATGTTTCAAGTTTATATTTCCTGAGGAGGATGATATCAGTGATGTTTTAAAACTACCCCATCCATCCCAAGCAGGAGGAACGGCAAGAGCAAGCAAACATTACATTTCCCACCGATTTCACTTCATATCAGCTGGGATAAATTGCGAAAAACATTCTATTGACCAAAGAAAGACAGTTTAATTATGTGATAGCCTACTGATTGTGATATTCTTTAGTTATTGTTCTTTGTTTGAAAAGATTTGATATTCTTTGTTTTAAAAATATTGATCATTTTTAACTGTTTAAAATAATTGTGATGTCACAAAATTCATATTATTAAAACTGTAATTTTTAAAAATTTTAGTCTCTAGTTTATCACTTTTCAGTTATAATGAAATTTGAAAACATTGAGATAACTAATTCCAAGTTTTACATTAAAACGCGGGTAGTCCCTTTCATCCCCGAGGGTGTCCCTTTCAACCCAGATGTGGGAATGAAAGGGACACCTGGAGAGGTCTTTAAAAATGTGAAAATGTTCAACTACCAATATAATAGGATGAATTCACAATATGGTCAGAATAAAGTAAAGGTCTAATGAATCTTTTGCACTAAAAATAAAACTGATTAGAAGTGAACTTTTTCAGTGAAAAATAAAAATATGAATTTTGTCCCTTTCATCCCCACCCTCCCCTAAATATCAATGTGACATTGATGTGGGAAATGGCATGAGGATGAAGAGAGAAATAATGATGTGTACGTCCACCTATTGGCATTCGGTGGGGGGCCAGATACAAAGACAGCTGCAGGAACTTAAGACCTCCCTATTGACTACCTCCACAGTTTAATCGTCTTGTGTGTGCACAGTTTAAAGGGGGGTTTCTAAAAGTACATCGTTGTATACGATGGGGGAGAGGAGTTAGTGACAAGAATTTGTTCTTATAAGCCTACTTACTAGTCGTTTGAATAAAAATTCGGGGATATTTTTTTTGTTTGGTGGGGGCACGATTTTGTTCGCCCTATTTGAAGCTTAATATCTCCTTTTCCTTTCGACGAAAATTTCTGAAATTTTGCAAGGAAGTTTGGGTATTAGGGGGTTTGATACTATTAAAATTTGGCGGTTAAACGTCAAGAGAGTGAGACACGGGGGTCCCGTGTCGTATCTCGAGAGAGGTCGAAAAATGCGGGTAACATTGTCTCTCACTGTTACTCATTACCTGCCGCACATGAAATCTATACACGTCAAAAAAAAAAACTTATTAAATAAGGAAGTTATCGAATCAAGTTTCCTTGTCGAAATTGTTCCACGTGATGATAAAGTGGTGTTAATTAATAGACGGGTCCCTAAAAGGCATTTATAACTATTCAAATATTTTTAATTTTTCAGTTAAAACTCCCTTTGGGTACTTCTGTATTCTCCCCGTTCAGATTTAAGTCTTTTTAATAAAGGTGGCTACTTTTTTTCTAATTGAACTTGTTCCTCACCAGCATCGATGTGTGTATATATTGGGGGACGGGCCAATGACAATACTATTAATTTTTGTTGTGTGGTATCTGTGCCCTCTGTTCTATGTATACATAGATCTACGCCCACACTATTCATGTCAATAGACGCCAATATCAGATTGACATGTAACAACTAAAGGGAAGAGAGGGAAAGACGATGCTGTAGGACCTTTATAGGGAGCCCGAAACTCCCTTTTTTTAAGTAAATTTCTTTGTAAGGACATATCATTGTGTCGTGTGGAGGAGGGAAGGGGAAAAATCTCCCCAAATAAAAATATTGGAGGGTCGGATCCACTGGTGAAATATGTTTAGGGGAGGAGGAGCTCGTGCTGTCTATCCACGCGGTTGTGTGTGATCATACAATATTCAACGCATTGGAATTATTTAATAGATTTTAATGTGGAGAATATATTGCTTAAATCTGTACGATCGCAGTGTAATGTGATGTAATTACTGATCATTTCCTTTTCCGTATTAAGTTGCCCTGGATATTTAGTGTCGAGTACAGCAACACAAACACGTTGAGAGTCGAACATGTTCGTACCATTTAACTCTCTCAATACATTCACTAATCGAGCTCCGTATCTTGTGGCATTCTCTATAAGTTGGTCTTGTTACACGAGTAAGTTGAGACGAATTCCCTTGAAAACCCTAATTAATATTCATTACACGTTCAGTCACATGGTGAAGCAAGACCCATTACCAATAAAATAGGCCCTAATTGACAAAATCAAGGCCGATCGTATAGCTCTGGTGTTGTAAAAACCTATTTTATATACTTATCTCTAAGTTAAATCTATTCTGTATACCCAGGTTGCTTGTTTATTCAGCTGTATTGTCTGCTTCTTTATCCAGCTTTACTAAAGCCGTTTTACTAGGCAATGCGCCCATTATATTTGTCTTTTTTTTATGTATTTATGGTTACGTGAAGGCCCTTCCCGAATACTCCTAAACTATATACTTCTCCTATTAAAAAAAAAGTAATTGTCTGCCCGTTCATATTGATTTAGGTTATATGCACGCACTTACAGGGACATCCAGAGGAGGGATAATCACGGGATCCTGATTATCTAGGAAATCATATACATTTTCGTTTAGTTTTAATTTGCTATGGGGCCCCAATATGTATTATTCCAAGGACCTCCTGAGTGGTTCTACTTGCACTAATTGTTTATACATCTACTCGTAAACAATGTTTACGAATATAAAATTTCCTTGTATTATCTTTCTACTTGTTTATAGAGTTTCTATTGTATAGATGAGTAGAATTGGCGGTATTTTTAGAAGTGACGTAACAGTTGTTCCCACTAATCTCCTTACACTCGGTTGACTAGTAGATGGGCCCCCTCCATCCTTGAAAGGTTGATGTAAGAACCAGCTGTGGGAAGAATTGAGCTTTAAGCTTGTCACATCTTTTCTCCTGTTACTGTATTTTGAAGTTTCTTATCACAGAATATGTTTTATTATTTGCATAAATATGCAAATTACCTGGAAATTATCCAAATTACACTATTTCGTATAGAAAACGCATTGTTCTAAACTCATTTTATCAGTCGTATTCTAAGTGTTCCCTTAATACAAGGTACAAAACACGGTTAATTAACTTTTGAGTCACTGTGTATAATACTTCACGTCATTCAGAATTGAGATAAATGAATTGGAGTCTTGCAACATGGTATTCCATCCATTTCTGAAAGCCACGATGAACCCAATGATCTCGATGATGATTACAGTTGAGCAATAGCTGATCCAGAAATATCTAGGTGGTGTGCGGAAAGGAAATTATCAGAAGTATTGGGTTTTACTCGAGAAAAAACCCTAAGAAGGGGGTGCAGTGCCCTGCGTACCTCCCAAATCCGGCCCTGCAATTGATTTCATATTAAATGCCGTTAATTAACTTTTTATATGCTCAAATACTAGACAATTCATAGCATTTTTCTTCGAAATATGTGTGTGTATGGGAGGTCCACCTCTCTCTCTCTATAGCGGTCTCCCCAACTTGCAACGTAAACGGATTCTCATGTTAATGTTTTCTTTTCGAGACAGCTGAGCTGCAGGTGTTCCTGTTTTTATAAAAACTTGATTCTAGGAATTCCATCCCGGCCGATGTTGTGGAAGTAACTTGGATTGACACACAATCGGGGATGATGAATAACAGGAACGACAAGTGGGAGGAGGAGACTGCTGAATAGAATGTGGGAACCATTCTGATCGCGCGATAGATTATTAATCATTCTCTAGAGGAATATCAATAGAAAAAAATCTAGATATAGGGTCTAAAATCCTCGATCTTTATTATTAGTTTTTTAATCCTCAATAAAATCCTTTTGCTAATTGATTAATTCTTAGTAGGGTCGTCGAGAGCTTATATGGGGCCCGGGAATAGAGCTAGCTCCTTTTGCCTTTTAGAGAGACCAAATGAAATACGTAGAATGTTTCTTTAAAAAGCAGTTTTAAAGTTTTTCTGTTAGTAAAAATAATAAGTTTATAAAGATAGGAACCACTGTGGGATCCATAGTGAACCTGTACAGTTCCTATGGCGAGAGGGAAAGACGGTGCTGTGATAAGTCCCCTGTGACCCATAGTATGGACCACAGGGGGTTTAGGAAGATTAGATAATTTAACTAACATTCTCCGAAAAGCAACAGGGGGGACACGTGCCTTGGTCCCCCTGAATTTGCCTTGAGCAGCACCCATATTCTCAAAATCCTAGATTGACAGGGCCCTAAATTTTCTCCGGGCACAGGAAAATTCCCAGTTCACCTCTCTCGACGGCCCTGAATTCTTCCTAGATATTAAGGATTCATTATAAACGTTTATTTAAATGATTCATTGTATTCATTAATTTATGATTCATTGTACTCGTACTGTATTAGTAGGTTAGCCAGAGAAGAGGAGTCTTAGGCGGCTCTGCCCCGTACTTATTTAATTACATAAGTACAGGAAAAAGTTGTGAATGCGATAAATGCACTTACATTCTCACATATACAATACCTAAACGTGTGCTCTTCGTCCACAAGGCTAGCTAGAGGTATAGAAATGAATGTAGGTTTGCACGTTCTAATTCGGGTCTCCCCTAATTATTTACAAATTAATGAATAAAATCAAATGTACACATTACAATACAATAGAATTTTGCAAGCACACTTTCTATTTGACATCGATAAATTGAAATATAACCTGTAACATTATTTAAATTGGTGCTTTCCGGAACAGGTTCTTAGAACAAACCAGAATTGTTTATGATGATAATGAAGATGCTTACGAAAACGATGATAAAATTGGCTTATATGTGCAAGGAATATATATATAGTAAAACCTGTGTAAACCGGAATCGCGCGGTTAAATGATTAATTAATCTTACGTTCTGCGACAAAGTGACCGTACAGGTAAGAGTCAGTATAAGGGTACAACCAAGGTCATTTGGGCCAAGGGTCTAAACTTAACTACTTTCGATTATGTAGGAGTTTCGGTATCCAAGGATAACAAGAATCTCACGTGGCATATTTGAAGTCATGCGGTACGTAAATACATCTGTTGCTACTCTCTGGTAGGGCCGTCAGCGCTTGTATGAGACCTTTTCGCGGGCCTCCTTTTGACATTTTTCGTTAGTAAAAATAATAATAAATTTACAGAGATGTTATTACATTATGAGTCCCCAAATTTTTTCCCTAAGATGAAAACATCCTCAGCTCCTTCTCGACGTTAGGCGCTTACATACGATGCGAAGAATGAATGTGCAACGTAAGCTTCCCATTGCTATTGGATACCGAAAGAAAGACAAGACCTTCCTAGGTGCCGAACAGAGAGAAAATATAAGATTTATGTTTATTTTTTAATGCATAAAATCTGATAAGGAAAGAAACTTTAGCTGTATTACTTTCATAAGTGGTGGAAACCTGTATTTACTTGACTTAGTCCGTTTTTTTTTTTTTTTGGCTCCGAGAGAGATGGAACCTCACACCGAATCATAGTAAACTGCTTTCTGATAGTATAGGAGTGCCCCGAAAGCCTTGCTATATCGCGGAATCTCAATATAAAGCCCCATATCTGTATGAAAATTTTGGTTTAGCATAGTCTTACGAGAGCCTGAGAGATCGAGCCTGTTAAAAACGCTCGAATATTTCAAAAATCATTATAATTATCCCTTTAATTCGGCTTAATTGATATTTAATAATAATCTTCACCAGCATTCGTTTGTTATTCAGAGCAGACAGCGTGAAAGTAGTTTGAACTTGAACTTCATGACATACCCGATTTATATAATAATTTATTATTAATCTGCAACTCCTACGTTGAAGATAAATTACGTCATAATACTTCATCTAAAGTGCAGTTTTCACGAATTATAATAAATTATCCGCTATTTATATGAATATAAATAAAACTTCCTCCCCTCTTCTGGTAGATTTCGCATTTTTTTACATTCCCCTAACATGAGGCTTCGTTGAAAGCGGACAATCTCTTAAAAGAGGGGACATTAATCTTGTTAGAACCTCCCTACACCGCTTTATTTTGTATCACAGCTGGAGCAGTGTCGTGGCCAGGAGTAAATCATTGGGGGGAGCTAGAGGGGCAAACTAAAACAATTGGTATTTTTCTTTTTCCCGGCTAGCACTGCTACAGTTTAAGTGTAAAAGTAACAGTAGCCTATGTTTATGTGATGAAAGCATTATGTATACTGCATATGACATAAATTGAAGGGACTTATCCACCTCAGCACCCCCCGTTTTTACTTGAAAATGATCGCAAAATATAATAAATTTGATCTAAAAATATCTTTCCATCCTACAGACATACCTGTAATGTGTTCAGTTAAGCCCACAACAGGGTGTTACATAGTCAGAGATGAAGCTTGATATATCTATGTGATTTCGGAGGAATGTAGGTTTGGGTCTGATGGACTTGAACTTGAGTAGCATGAGCAATTGAGATATTACCTTTGTGACCACCATTTTTTTTAACTCTTTTTGCCTTGTGGACTCTACGAGAATCTTTAGCAAGCCCATTAACGGTTTTCCAGGTGCACAATGGGGTGGTGAAGGATACAGCCACCCACGCCACCTTTTCTCAATGCTAGAACTCTTTGCGGCATGCCGTCAATCAGTTAGTTTATCTAACTTTGATCCATTCACATCTATTCAACAATGTTATATGTTAATATTATGTGTAAAACACAGTATAAATGCAAAGTTTGTTGATTTACATCTTTAATAAATCATTTAATTGTACATTTTTCCAATTAAAATAACTGTTTTATATCTTACACATTCAACGAAACTTACAATTAAACTTTTATAATATAGAATATAAAAATTCTTAAATCTCAAACTATATAAAAAGTCCTAAATGTATGATTATAACAATATTTAATTACAATTTAAATGTTTATAANAGATCATTTTATAATAATGCAGATTTGTATATTAATAAATTACTTTTTAATTCTGTATTATAATTTGTTACAGTTGAGACTTATGCAGAATGAGCTCAATGTGGAAGAAGTAGTAAAAGATAGAAGTTTAAAGGTGTTGTTTTCATTTTTTAAGTTTTAAACGCTAATTAATAATAATTATTTTCTCATAGTTTCTTCTTTTTTTTTAATTTTAATTTTAGGTATTTTATGAAAGATGTCGATCCTTTTACAAACCACCCGATTTCAAATTATGAGAAAGAAAATTTTAGTTTCCATAATCCGAGAAACATAATCCACTTCACAGAATCAGTTCATCCATCTTAAGCCATGATTTATGAAGTGCCACGACAGTAAAGTAGGAACTTATGATTTATATCAGCAAAATTTAGAAAACTGTACAATAATTTTTTTATTCATGTTCTATTTTGAAAACAATGTTATACAACTAGAAAGTTATAAATTTACTTTAGTAATGAAAATATAATAAATTTTTCTATATCGTTTCTCAAATCATTATTAAAATTTTTACAAGCTCTATCAAAAGTAATGTGCATTTAATAATAATTCTATCAATTAACATTTTTATACCATTTTAATTAATATGCAATGTAAACCATACATTAGTTTAATTGGGAATATATTCAACTTTCTTCATCTACATGGTGTCTCGTAAGCCTGGATCCATAGAAATTATATTGATCTTTGTTTAAGGTTACCAGTTTTCCCGGATTTTTTCTAACAATGTTAAGACTTTATTCTAAAAACTGTTTCTATAATAAAGTGTCTTTTTCTGCAGTTTAAGTGTATTTCAGAAACTTGTGGCCAAAAAATACACATCTATGGATGTCCCAGTATCTTTCTAAAAGAACCTGTTATCCCGGATTTTATCACCAAATATCCAGTAATCTTATCCTCGTTTATTTGCTTACGGATAAAGTATGGGGTTGCGTAAGTTGGAATGAATTCAAGTTATCTTGACAGTGGAGATTGAGTTGGCAAGAAGTTGCTGAAGAGTTTAACAAGCTGGATGCAGACCTCGCGTCACTTACACACAGCAGTCTGGATGAAGCCCATTAAACTCTTCTTGCTGACTCTGGATCTCTGCCATTAAAGTATTTTGTTCATCTCTGCTTGGTGCCATGCTTTACCTGTCATAGAATAAACAATGATCAACATAACTCGTGGATCCAGACTTACGGAACATCCTGTATATTAAATAATGTATTTAAAAGTTAAAATGTTTTTTTAGAAATCAGGACTTTT
>NW_019385187.1:0-17155 GCF_000671375.1 Centruroides sculpturatus
GTGTTGCCATCTGTCAATGTCGTCGCCTATTATTTAAAGTAACAGCTGCGCCTGTGTCTATCGTCAGCTGAACCTTCCTATTTTCTATCTCGCAAACCATTGTACAAGGAGGTAATTCTCTACTTTTCGATCTACTGATTCCTGCCAATTGGGGTGTCTCTGGACCTATCGATGGTCGATTTAATTCCCCATTTGGTTCTCTAAACGTGACCGATGTGACTCTGTCCGAGTCTCGCGTTTGTTTATTGTCTTCGGACCTATTTTGCGGTGCGGGCAACGCTAAAAATCGAGGGGCGGCTACGTTGTTCGGTGCGCGCTCCGTATCGAAGCTGCTTCCGGGCCAACCTAAACCGTAACGCGGGGGATAAAAGGGCAATGGAATACCTTGTCCATTGTCAAATTGTCTAAATCGCGCAGGGGAAAAGGGTATCTGTTCTGACTGACTAACTCTAAAGGGGTTCGGCAACTTTCTAACGGGGATCTGCCATTGGGGAGCTTCTTGATTCACTCCCCACCTTCCGGGATACTGAGAAAAAGCGTTTCCTCCGTACCAATCGAGAGGCGTCGGCATATAATCTCCGTATTCTGAATAATTAGGATTCGTAGCGTGAAATCTAGGCGATCTATCTCCATTCTTTCTCCAAGGGGGTATCGGACCTTGTTTCGAAAAGGGACCGTAGTAAGGATATCGCGCGCGGGGTTGTCCTTGCGGATTAGCGGGCTGAGATCGCGGGGAAAATTGTTGCGGTGGGCGTCGCTGCGGGCTCGGGGGATGCTGCGGGTTTCGCATTCGGTCATTCGCTCTATCAGTTTCTTGTATCCGATTTGTTCGCGAGGGTTCTCCCCTTTGGAAATTGTTTATTGGCTTAGGCGCGGGCGGTTGATCTAGTCTTTTTCCTAATGTCGCTAATTGTTTCGAAATTTGCGCGATTTTTGCGTCGAGGGCCGATTCTCTCCGCGAATTGGATTCTTCCGCCAGTGTGTCGCGATCCTCTACTGCATCATTGATGCCGGCAACTAAATTTCGCGTTTTTCCCGCCAATTGATCTATCGTTTCTTCACGGATAGCTATCTTAAGTGCTTCGGCAAAAGTCGCGGGGTCATGCGTCATAACCCGTCTTTTTAGCCTGTCCGTTAGACCATGCAGAAATTGGACGCGTAATTTTTCGTCTAGTTCTCGCTGTTGACAGCGTTTGATAATTGCGTTCTCCTCTTCGTTCGCGCCTGTCTGTTCTATGCTTGTCGCGCTAGCGAGGGATTGCAAGCGGACCGCGAATTCCTGAACCATCTCATCTCGTTTTTGAGTACATGTATGGAACTTCTGGACACGTAAGGAGTATGGTTCTTGGTCGAAACGCTGAATCATCAGCTTCCGAAAAGTTTCGAACTCCGTTACACTCTTCATGCTGAGGTCGCGCCATGCAAAATCTCGGGCTACACCTGTGAGCTTGCACTTGGCTATGCTCAGGCACTGCCGAGGGGTCCATCCCGCCAGACTAGCGATCTCTCCCAACGTGTCAAAGAAATCGGTGACACGCCCTGTTTCACCCGAAAACGTTGGGATCAATCCTCCAAACGCGGAAAAGGAGGGAAGAGAGCCGCTACTGCCACCGTCACGAGGTCGCGTCGGGACACTTGCATCTGCCTCCATCGCTCGACCCACTTTTTAGAAAAACTCTTTGTCGGCGTAACTTACAAAAATTTTTGTGTGGGACTATTAAATCCCGAGCTTCTGACACAACTGTAAGGTCAGAACTGGTATAAATTGGGCATAAAATCCCACTTCTGACACCACTGTAAGTTCGCCGATTTTGGGGGCAATACGTTAATTGCGCGTCAGGAAAACCTAGGGTCAAACCGTATGTGGGTGGTGGCGGTAGGAGACAAAGATGACAAGTGTCTTACACGAAAACCGTTTATTTTGACATGAAGTTAACTTACACAACAGGAATAACAAAATAAGTTCGTTGGCCGGCTGAGGTTTCGCTTCTTCTGTGCCCCGGGGCTCAATGAGGTAGCTACTGACGATCTTGCGTCCTTGATGCGAGTTCAGGTGTCCGATGATGCGGCGGTGCTCGGCGGTTATGGCGTTCTGGATGCTGGGGGGTCCAGTGCACGGCTGAGACTCGGCTATCCTGACCTCTTGAGTATGTGTCCGTGTGCTGCGGGCCTGGCGTCTTGGAGAGAATCTGCCCCGTGTCCTTGAGATTCGGGGGTTTTATAAGATTTTCCCCGAATCTCACCCTTTTGATTGGTCCCTTTCACCCTCTCCCTTACTCCGATTGGTCATTCCTTTGTTTCTAGGCGAAACCCGAGACCGATTCGGGTCGGGAAAAGGTCGGAGAGGTGATGACGGTCCTTTAACGTTCGCGCTCGTATTTTACTCCGTTATGTCCCTTTTCTCTGTCATCTTGGAACCCAAACGGTTCACCAGATGTTCTTGTGGCCATTTATCCCCTACCGCGTTCTTACTTCACAGATATCCCTTTTGTTCTTAGACCCCCCTTTCTCCCGCTTGCTTCGACCCGATATTTGTTCGCGCGCATCCCGACAAAGCTCTCCCTCACTCTCTGTCGACATTCCCCCCTGTTATTTATCGTCGCGTCCCGTTTGTTTTACACTTCGAGAAAATTTCGTCTCATCTGGGCTTTGTCACTAACACATCCCCTTGACCCGATTCTGTCTTAGAAACTTTCTGACGTTAAAGTTTGTAATTAGCCGAAATTTCTACGCGCTTTTACGACCCTCACACATACTAAATGACAAAGATATTTGCTTAAGTAATGATAGTTGTTCAGAAGGATATACTTCTAATTTCGTTATAAAATAGAGCGAGTTTTTAAAAAAGTTACTGTAGAAGCTGTAAAAGTTACTGTAAAAAAATAGTGAATCAACAAAACAAGGAAAGAAAAAAGTTTCAAACTTTAATAAACCAATTGGTCATTAACTAATTTTTTTCATCTGTTGATAAAAATTAAATATTGTATTGCAAAATTCTTTGTAATTAATGATGATAGCAAAGTACAAAAACGTTCTAAAATTATGTAAACTGATTGAAATAATATAAAATTTGTATTTCATAGAAAAATCTTACATTTTACAACTAAATTAAAGATAGTTTAGAATATCTAATAATTTAGTTATTTGTAATTAATTAACTTAAATTTCGAACATGAGTGTAATATGCAATAGAATCACAGATAATTTTTATATTTGATTAAATGTTATTTTTATGGATTCTTATTTATTTCAAATAAAATTTGCTTTATAACTAATGCATTGTTTGATATATTTATTCTTTCAGGGGAAAAAAAACTTGAAATTCTAATAAATTTCGCTTAAAAATCTATTATATAATCACGTAAACTTTCATTTTATTAAATGTAATAAATTTTATTCTGCGTGAAAATAGGCCTCCTTCTTATGACGTCACAGTGCAAAGATCTTTAAGTTATAGAAGGTATTAGTGTAGCTCACGTCCTTAGATTACGTCATGTCCACGTGTCAGAGTTTTTCATATTAATAACTTTACAAACAGTAGGGATCGATTTTACGATAACGAAACGAACCGAAATAGTGATTTAATGCTCAAAATAACGAAAACAATATAAACGACAAAACTTAAAGCTACTAATTCATTTAAAAAAACTATCCAATAGATAAATAAAAATACAAACGTTAAATCTGCTTTAACCCAGCCCTTTTCCCAGCCCTATTAAGTCTAGGGACATTCCTGTCGAATGTAACTAAATGATTAAAAAGTAATTTTTATATAGGAAGTTTTTACATAACGCCGTAAATGCGTTTCTTGAAAGTAGCATATAAAATGAAAATGCATTAAACTGTGTATATCTCGTCTACTTCTCCAGACAAAATGGATATGTTGTAGTCTATAAAATTATCCATAATTAATAAATTTTGTTAAAATTAAAAAATGTTAACTGAAAGCTTATTGAGGAGGATTTATTAAATACTAACGTTCTAAACGCCATTGTAAATAAATATAAAATGATTAAATGAAAAAGACAAATCCTGTAAATTTAATTAATACTAAAAATATTCTACGAGCGCAAAATATTTTATGTTCGAAATAACAAATTTCGAGAGTAAATTTATCTATCCTTATGTAACTTGACATATCTTCTGAACTACAATTTCTGTTTTCTTTTTTTTATTATTATTATTTTATTTTACTACTCTACTAGGCGCATGAAGAAAAAACAAATAAAGGAAGACACGGTCTCGGAAATACATAACTACCATTTCTGTTGCCGTTACCGATAGCAAATTCAAGAAAAAATTATGTTCATTTATTCGATATTCATTCGGTTATTATTTTTCACTCATATTTGTATTATTATTGATGGTGTGTTTGTCGATGAAAACAGAAGAATTTTTCGATGTGTTCTCAAAAAGAAAATAAGTACTGATAACAGCCTCCCTTTTGTTCAGATTTTGTATCTTTTAATTTCTTTTAGTGCGAATTTCGCGTATTCTGTATTGAGAAGAAAAGAAATACAGTCGACCCCCCCCTATAAGATCATAGATACGTTCCATTCTTTAGGAATCCGATTTCTTACGAGTCCTTCCAATCACAGCTTGACACGTGTGAAGTTTACGGACTACGGCTGATTGAAAGGTTTTCTTCCATAAAATTAATCGATTCTAGACAATTCCGACTCAACATTTCCAAAATACGTATATTTTTTTGGGGAATAATCCGTATAAACTACGCTATAAACAAAAAATTGTAGGATTACTTACCGAGTGTGCACTATTCGACCAAGCCATTGCTCAAGCTTGTTTTCGTCGCGAAGCAGCACACCATTCATTCATTCATTCATTCAATTTATTTACGGAGGCATAAATGCATACCTTGGCTCCGCTATGAGCACTACCAAGGAAATAAAATACAGGAAATGTAAACGAACAACAGTATGTACAGTACATTGTAGATTCCATGCAGAACTGCATATAAAAGACAAAGTCCATAAATTACATACAGGATAAGATAATACATGTTGATATATGCAAACAGCAGATACATTATATTTACTGTTTATTGTATTTATGGAATCTACATTCCATACAGAACCTCGTAATTGTGGATAAAATGCATAAAACTTATAATTAAATAAAATTAATAACACTAATAATTACAAAGCTAACACGATAAGTAGACAGTCTTTAAGTCAAAGTCAGTGTTAGCAGTAGATTAGTTGGCTTGTGATCTGATTGATCTTTTTTGCAAGTCTTTTAAAGGCAGAGAATATCTCTTGGTTGGTCCAGATGTTTGAGAGGTGGCACGGCCAAGCTATGTTCAATTCCTGCAAGAGCAGCCGCAGTTCAGTTCTTTCTATTTCGGTCATCACACAATCAAAAATGTAGTGTTGAGATCCATCTGCAATCATACAGGTTGGGCACTGATCTGATGTTCTGTTTAAAAATCTGGCAAGGTACGTAGCAAATTTTCCGTGATTTGTAAATAATTGAGTTGTGTAGTAATCGGGAGTAAACCATTTTATTTTAAAGAAGCTTTTTAAGTCGGGGACAAATTGAAACGTTATACTTTGGTTACTATCATTCCAACGATGTTGCCAATGGTTAATAGCTTCCTCCCATAGTAAGCGTCGCAAAGTGGTATGACTGATTTTATCGTAGGAAAAAGGAATGGTGGAGTTTAGTGCTGCAGCCTTCGCAAGAGAGTCAGCTCTCTCATTGCCTGTGAGTCCCTGATGCGATCTAACCCAAGAAATACTGATATTACATGTTGAGTTTCTGATTGAATTCCTTATTTCCACTGCCAAAGGATGAAGCTTAGTGCTACGGATAATGTTAAGGGCAGAGAGTGAATCTGTGTAGATTTGAATATCATAATGTGGTAAATTATCGATTTCTGATTTCTGACCACGGCCGATTTCTGATAACTTATTTTTCTGCGAATACATCGCTGAACTTTGGAGACATCATTAATATAAATAATTTTAATCGCCGTTGAATAAGAAATGTTTCTTTCACAAGAAATGTATAAAATTACAGTACTGTATTAGACTTACGGTACCTAATTTACAAACTAAACAGACGATAGTTAGCCTAAAATGTCCGTAGCGTGGCGCTACGGACGGCGGGAAAGTAGTTCGGCTGCCCGATGACGTTTTACGTAATTATAGGGGTTTTTTACCGTTTTTTACGGATACCGGTAGCAATTTTTTCGCAGTTTTATAGGAATCGTAATTATAGGGACCGTAATTATAGGGGGATCTACTGTACATTTTAATCTCAAAACATCAAATAATGAAAAGAAACCGTTAAAGCGTTTTCAAAAACTTCTACTTCTTTCTTTTGGTCTATTTTTTTTTATTTGTTATGATACTGCTTACATGCTTTATTTCATTTTTTCGACAATGGAATCGAAGCTGCTTCTACGAAACTGAGAGGTATCGCATGTGCTGTTATCTTAAACATTTGCATCATATATGAGATAGCTTTAACGATTTCTGTGATGATGATAATGTTTATAGGAATTGTCATTATGGAAAAAAGATTCGATACTCTTTCTAAGCAATTATATTAAGCAAGTATTAATTAATAGTGATGATTATGAGATCAATTGTGATGTATCTGAACATGTTGAAACGTCTCAATTCTTAGCTAAAGTTAACAATGCCTGTAAAAATGTATGTTTTAATGTATGGTATTAATAGTTTCATAATTTGTATTCTTGTATATCTTACTGTTGTTAAAACTATAAATCCAAAAGGACAATGGCTATTTGATATATCTACGATTTTTTCAATTCTCAGTGTGTTTTTAATCACTTCTTCGCTCTCAAATTGTGTTAATTCTGCAAGTTCTAATTGATATATAATTTATAAATTAATAATTTAATATATTAAAATTACTTGTAATATTAATTATCTTTAATAAGATCTTTTAACAGCCTTTTACCATAATTTGTTATATCTCAATATATATATATATATATATATACAGTGGGTGATCACTTAACGAACGTAATCCGTTCCAAGACTTTGTTCGCTATCCGAATTATTCGTTAATTAATTAACCTTCATTCCCATAGCGTTACAGAAAACTCGGGTCTTTCGCCTTTGAAAAAAATTCTTTTCTTCAATTTTTGGATGTTTTTAGGTCTCCAAATTTTTTCAAAAATTTTTACCGCGCGAAAAAATTTTATCGCGATTTTAATCAACCTTTAATGACGCGCGATTAACACTTAATTGTTTTTTAATGCGATTTTTTATAAAATTTTATTCATCGTTCTAAAGTTGTAGTGCACGGATTTTACTTCGGTAAAGTTATTTAAAGCTAGTTTCTGATGTCAAAAACGACCTTCAATAGGTTTTTAATTTTTTTAATTAATATATTTGATTATATATAAGTTTAATTAAGTCGGAAGGTCGGAAATCGCAATAAAAATTTGAATTTTTTAAAAATGTTTAGAAATACAGTGGAACCTCAGTATACGACCTTAATCCGTTCCTGGTGTTTGGACTTATACCGAATAGGACGTATTCCAAACCAACCTTTCCCATAAGAAGTAATGTAAAAATGATTAATCCGTTCTCATGTAAAAAAAAATGGCTGGCTTTAATTTTAAACACCTCGCTTTCCTGGCTAGTACCTGCTTGATTTTTCATTAGATCAGCATGTATCTTTTTAGCTTTCTCGCAAATAATTGCTTCTGATACACTATCTCCAGCACACCGTTTTTCAGTATCCAAAGCAAAAGCAATTTCTCAACATGATCTAATGTCTTCGATCTCTGTTTAGAAATCGATTTAACTCCTTTCGCAACGTTAGCAGATTTAATAATGTCTTTATTTTTCACGATTGTTGATATCGTCGTTCTCGGAATACGGTATGCAACAGTTAAAATTTCGAACACGCGTGCCACCTTCGTATTTCTCAACAATCTCTTTTTTCAGTTCCATTGTGATTCCAGTCATTTTTTTAGTTTTCTGTTGCTTTTCATTTGCTGTTTTGCAATTCATGATTAATAAAAATAATAAAATTTTACTTAATTAAATTAAAATCAGAAGAAATTTAACAAAATTATAAACTGTGGCACTGCTAACGTTTAGTCTGGTCTATTACACCGATAGTGCTACTTATTCTTAGATGGCACGTATAATTGAATTAAGTCGTACACCGAGCAAAATTTGTTTCGACCAAACAGGACGTATTCCGAATTGGTCGTATTCTAAAGCAGACGTATACCGAGGTACCACTGTATACGGCCAGCTAGTATTCACCCTACTTTAAACCCTTGTCCTCCCGAGACGTCTATGAGAATGTCCCGGGAAATCTAACACCAGATATTCTCAAGGTCATCCAGCTGTAAACACAATGTCTCATCGGTGTCAAATTTCGCAGAAAGGCGAGACAATGGAAAATAAAGTTTGAAGCTTTTTCTTCAAAATTAACGCATTTCTTTAGTTTTTTTCAGTTTTAAGTATTTTTTACGTTTAATTACATTAATATCAAAAATTGATCGGAAGGAGAGAGGTTAACCGATTATAGATTTACCGTAGGTTTTAATGGAATTTTAATTAATTCGTTCTGGCGACCCCCAAAAATAAAAATATATACTTTCTTACTACGTTTATTTATATTTAATAATAAAAATACATACATACACAGTCTTGCGTTTTTATTAGTCTTGTTTTTTCCGTTTGAAATTGTTAATCTGTCTAATGTCAATTGCTTTTCTCTCTTCAGGATTTTTCGTAATTAATTAATAGCATTGCAATTGTAGAAATCCCCAAGCCTCAACCTAGTTTGGATGTCATTCTAAGACCGTTGTTCTGACATACTCACACTTCTTCAAAGGATCTTTAATAACAGATATCGGCATTAATCCTCTTTTTCAGAAGTAAACATATCTCACCGAGTATCTTGGTGTTCTTCGTTCAAGAGTCTTGGCGTTCTTCTGTCGTCAGATCCGTTTCAGGTTCCATTATAAACTCTTCGATGTTCTTTATTTCTCAGATGTGATTTTTGTTACTCCTTTAGCTGCTTGAGTCTTCTTGATTTTACAGTATTTTTTTTAAATATGATTGAACTGCGGCCTACTGTAGACCTTCCACGCCATACTGTCCAGCAACATTAGGCATCTTCTGCTCACTCTCTATTTTTGCTATTATACTCTCACCTTTCGAAAAGAAAAACAGACACAAAACTTAACGGGTGCCAACCCGACAGTCTCGCGAATACATAAAATAATTGTTTTGTCTCGCGAATACACAAAAGAATTGTTTTGTCAGAAAAATAAAAGGCTGGAATTACAAGGGAGAGGTTCAAAGTTCGGAGGAAAACTATTCGATCAATATATACCGGCTTGAGCGTCGATGTCGACGTCTCTCGCACTCCGAAAAGTTTTGAATTGTTGCCCGAAGACAAGGGAAAACCAATCGGTTTTCATAATTTTACGTTGCTTCTTCTTGTCTTTGTTCTGTGGGGTGTTCGTTGTCTGAACATAAAAATCTTTCGCGAAAGTGTTCGTTATCCGATCTGTTCGTTAACCGATCACACACTGTGTATCTTTTTACAATGCTTTCAGATATATGATAATTTTCAAGAAGTTCGAAAGTTTAATATAGGTTCTTCACGTGTAATATATAGAATTAAGGTTTGTTTTTTATATGTTCTTATACATAAATTTATAGCAGAATGTTAAAAACTACTTTTCTAATTAAGCTTATATGTTTTATGAAATTTTTTCGAGAAAATGTGATCGGATTCAATTGCGGAGATTTCTTCATTGCAAATAAACAAATTCCTATTCCTATATAAATAGGTAATTTTCCTTTAGTCTTCATATAATAATACTTTTGTGTCAGAGGTTGATTAGAACAAAATATCATTTGTAAAATATTTATTAATTAATGGGAAAAAATTTAAAACGTTTGAAATGTGAAATTTCTTTCAATAGTGTGAAATTCCGGATTTCACACTATTAAACTAAATGTTCCTAATTGGATTTTTCGCTAGTGTAATTATAAGTATGGTTTTTGAAGGCTTTTGTACAGAAAGTCAGAAAGTAGGCTTAGAGAAAATCGGATGGTAATATGGAACCTTACTGTATGTTTTCAAAAAATGCTTTAATGTATCTAAAAACAAATAGGAAAGTACAAAGAATGTTAAATACATGCGAGGTTTGCCGATTGGGGAAAAAGTGTCGCGACAGTCGAGCGGTCAGCACTGTCGTGTGGGAGTGGAAAAACTTACTGAGACAGGTCTTCCATCGCAAACTATTTATTAAATATAAAAATTTCTCTTACAACTACTGTTTTCTTCGGCGTAAGGCCTATCCACAGAGTGAATCAGTTCAAAGTTCAATCTTACGATCTTCTCTTCTTTTGGCGAAGATGATGAGGAAAACGTAGGCTCCGGGGTGCACAGCACAACTTGAAGGGGTGATTCTCACAGTAGATTATCCTTGGCGAAAGTTGCTGGGACAGGATGGCGAAAACTTCTTTCGGGACGACGAACCGCAGGAAAAATCCAGAAGCGGAGCACACCGAACTTAGTAACCAAGAACGTCACATCCTATTTTTGCGCGATTTTTATAAGTTTTTCTGAGTCCCAGATCGAACATTCCGATAGGTCGATGTCGATCTGCCCCCGTTCTCTAATTGGTCTCCCTCCTCGTTACAAATTGTAACGGGATCGGAGCCCAGATCGCGGGGTGAGTCAACTCCGATTGACAATTTGATTCCTATCGAAGACGCTCGATCTAAGTACTCAAATTCATCTATTGTTTCTTTCTGAGAAATTCGTTTTTTCTCAGAAATTTCTACAGATATGACTTTATATGGACATAATATATTCACCTTGCGTTAGACGGTTTCTTTTTACAATATATATTATTATAATAATAAAAAAAACACTTTTTTTATACGAAATTAAAACATTATCTTGCGCGAATTTCGACCTACTTCCGGAGCCTCACATACAGTAATTACAAAATTATTTACTCCAATGTATTTTATCGAAAAAATGGTTTTATAATAGAAAAATATGACCTCCATCAACAATATATATTCCAGCAGCACTTTTTCGATATTCTCAGAAAGAATTGCTTTCCACCTAGTGTCTTTTTCACAAATTGCTCCGGACAAATGGCTGCTTGCAAAGAGAGAGTTCGGGGAGTTGGGTTCCCAAAGGAGTTGAATTCCATATCAAAAGCACCAATGGGGTCCATATTTCACGCATCTTGAATTAACTTATGTCTGTCAAGACCAAACTTTAAAAAACCTGACCATCACACAGATTAATATGTACCCCTAAGTCTCTGAAACGGAATACATGCACCAGTGAACCTACAACTACATGATTTATATTTTAGAAATAATTAAATTCACTTACTATTCAAAACTTTCGAATTTCGAAAAACACAAATATGCTAATTCACTACGGACAACCGTTTAACTCAGTGTTTCTCAACCTCTAATGAATCGTCGCCCCCTTCAACGTAGTATCTCCCCCTTCAATAAAACTGTTACGTAGTATTGCCCTCGTCACTTCAAAATTCCGATGCCGAAGGCATTATTGTACGATATAACGAATAAAATATCTAATTAATTTTAATATAATGTTTTACTATATCGCCCAGAAATTTGTTTTTCCCCCTAAAATATAAATTGTTACTAATCTCCCCCCTCAACAAAGAAAATCACCCACATGGGGGCGATATCGCCCCCGTTGAGAAACATTGGTTTCACTGAAGTGAAAAGGGTTAGGATTGTAAGGATTTCCCCTTGCTAAGGATGTCTGCCTAGTGCAGTTCAGCCACAATCCGCTACAGTTCACCTTTATTATCAGTTTGAAATGGAGGGGTTCCATAATACCACCTTTTCCTCTACTATTATAAGCTGCAACCAGACATTCAATGTTTACAACGCGATTTAAAATTCGATTCCTAAATCGAATTTTGAATAAAATTAATAATATATTTAAGCAATTCATAAAGACTTAATATGTTAAAATAATTAAAACTTAAGATGGCGAACATATAAAGAACCAACATCCTGGTATTTTACAATAAAATTTTTTAAAACAGTTCAAACTTTGTTGATTTGTTGAAAAATTGCAATGTAGACAATCGTTTTTTTAAAAATAATATACTGTATTTAACATATGGGCACTTGAAAGTGAAAGTTAGACCCAGTGCCGATTTTATCTAGATGTAGACCTTGTGTATAAAGTCGATCATTAGTATTTATCTTATGCTAATTACACGTATTCTTTATAACCTTGTCTTTTTCGCTATTATTAAATGTTTCTATACAATAAAACAATTCCAAATTTTTTTATTGTAGCAGTTACACAAATAATAATTGAAAGATTTATCAGTGAAATTTTATTGTAAATAATGATAAGTGTACTTGGAAATAAAACGGTGCTGCAGAGAAAGCGTAGTCAAACGAAGAATTCGACGGAAACCTTTGGTTACTAATTTAGCATACAAGATCAGTGTCATAACTAGTGGGTACACAGGCACAAGGTACAGGACGAAGGGGGCTTTGAAATAGGATATCAAAAAAATTATCAGTATTACATTTTTAACAATCGTTAAATTTACCGTAAAGATTTTGGTTAAAGTTAAAAAATAACAAATCGTTTTAATCAAATTTGTTTTTTCTATATTTTTCCATAAAAGGGAAAGCCAAAAACAAAACATTGCACAGGGCATATGTAAAGATAGTTAAGGTACTGATAAAAATGTCTCGATTTAGACTACTTCAGGTAACCAAGTTTAAAGGTATAGACTGTAGATAGTAAGAAAGGAAATGTACTAGATGGATAAATTGTGAAAAGACTAAGCCCTCAAAAAAAGAATCGAAAATGGGTGTACTGTACCTCAGAAATAAATAGAAACAGATGAACTTATCTTTCGCAACTTGTTAACTGGTCCATTGACAGGTGGTTGAACACATCTTCAATGTTTACGTAGATATTTTCCAATGAAGACCATCTGTGCATTGAACATAATATGAAATATTATGTTCAATGCACAGATTGAACATAATTAGAAATGTAGCGTTTTTTAGAACTCGTAATAATTTTCTTGCAAATATAGTCAATGCATATACAATTGACTTTATTTGCAATGGGAGAAAAGTTCACTGCCAAATGTAGAAACCGGCTAATGTCAGTGTCGATGTTAAATAAGATAAAATTATTGAAGTTCGTTTGTACTTACCTCAAACTTACAAATAATTTTATGGCAAATGCATCTTACTTATCGAGAAACAACGAATAATCTAATAGCTCAATTAATTAATTGAATAGATGGAGCATAAAGGCATTACAATTAAGTCAATGAATTGCATTTAATACCAAACAAGACAGAATTCAATATCTAAAAAGTCTAGTAAAGTAAATAAAAAATATATTGAACGTTGTTATTATTTTAATAAGACTGATCATAATCTATCTTCCAATGCAGCTGTAAAAAACAAACACGAAAACATTAATGAACAGAAATAAGCATAAAGCATAACAGGCTCAAGAAAACAAACGACATGAGTTCTCCATGTTTGCATCTACCAAGTTTACGATATAATTGAAATATCCAATAACGAGTTGCATAACTTTCCCGCCTATTATGACTTTTATTTTAAAAATAACTTTTATATTATTAATTAATTAAGCAAAATAAATAAAATGTGTGGCGCCATCTGTTAACAGATTTTCTTTTTAAATGTTTTTACACTTTTAATTACTATAAACTGGCAAAAGGCTTAATTTTGAGCTAGAGATAAATTTTATGAAAAAGTATAAATATTACTAACGAATAAAATCTTCATTAAGTCCTACCCCTCTCGAGATATAACACAGGACTCCTCTCTATCTCCGCACTCCCTATAACTTTCACGAAAAAAAATTTAATAGCGTCAATGCTCCTCATATGCAAGCCACCATGCCAAATTTCGATTCCAAAAAAGTAGTGTGCCTAAACCACTATACTAAATCTCAGAGGAACTAAATTGAATTTCTCCACGGTACGTAGCAACCATTGGCAACAATCGAAAATAGCCAAAAATTTGCTGTACTGATGACTTTTGTGTATAACACCAAATTTTAAATGAGCTCATTGTATTTTAATGGAACAAAATCATTAATTTCGACAGGTTCCTACTAGTTATTATTAATTTTTTCTGCAAAATTTTAAATTAAAATATTTTCTGTTTTCATTGATTATATTTGTTTAATTTACATATCAAACATTGTAATAAGCGTAAATAAAATATAAAGTCAATATTATTTATAAATTTATTTCGTTAGTTTTAAACTTAAAAAATAAAGCCTTACTATAGCGTTTCGAAACTCCGAGTTTCCCTAGTATTTATAAATGTGAACTATCTTTAATTTAATAATAATGATGATATATTTTGGCATAATTAAAAAACTTTAATGTTAAGGGATGATACATTAAATGCATAAAATACAATAAATGCTTCATATTCTCAAGATTTTTGGAGACATTTTATAAAACATATGAAATACATTAACAAAGTATAAATATTAAATTGTTTGGCGTAATGGAATGTAATGTAATAGTAAAACACAAATCATTGTAACAGATTATCTAGAGATAACTAAAAAATACATATACAGTATATCAATAAAGAACTTAATCCAAATAAATTCTACAGATAATCTGCAGACAGTTAAACAAATTTCAGAAACACACTAAATTATTTACTTTAGATTATCTACTTTGAAAAAAATTGTGATACTCTGCAGATTTTTCTGCACGTTATTTTTAATGGAATATTATTGTAGCTGAATTATTGTATTGAATGTTACTCTATTAAAAATATTTGAAATCATTTGCTAATAGTAAATGCTTTTAATGGATGAGTTAATGTAATTAACAGGAAATGACATTTACTTTCTGAACAAAGCCATTACCTAGTGGAAATGATTTGAATTGTCATCAAATGGTTTTAAAATATTTTTCAAAGTTAAAAAGTCTAAATGCATGATATCAAGTAATATAACTTTTTGATATCATGTGAGATCTGTAGTAAATTGATATTACATTATACCTTATAGCAGAAATGGACAAGCAAAAGTTCAGTGGGAGCCGAAATGTAGGATTTGCAAAATGCATGACAGCCGCAGTTCAGTACTTTTTTATTCTGTACCGCAGTTCTGTACTGCGATTTTATTATATAATATAAAACAAATATTGAATTTTTTTAATTAACATATTTTGACAAAACTGTGGAAATAATATTGTAAAAATAATAAAAACCACATTCAGCAAGAGCCGCATATAACTCAAAAAGAGCCAAAATTTTCCTATGTCTGTCTTAAAATAAACTGGCATAAACTGTTAATTTTTAGAAGTATACGTTTGAAGCAATTTTATTAATTCCTATAAATAGTAATTTCATCAAGTGATATCAATTTATACCATTTCATGTGATTTGAAACTATCAGAAATGATATAAATTGATATTGTTGAGGATGATGAAATGGCATTTTTGATACAGTAAAGCCAGTATTTTCTTACTATTAAAACTTTGTAAATATATTTTGTTTACCTTAAGAAGGTTAAATAACAGTTTTACTGATAAAATAACAATTTTATCAGTTGACACATTTCCAAACTACATTTTTATACCAGCAAAACATTTTAAAATTATTAACATTTTGTCAAATCTGATAAATATTCTTTAATTTAAACAGATATTTTTTCAGATTAAGAAATACGAAATACAAATCCGAAAACCGAAAATTTAATGTAATGTAGTCATTAAATATTAAATGAATTTTGTCGAAAAAAATTTAAACTGTTTATTGAATATTAAATGTGCATGTTTTTTAAAAAAAATTAAATTTATTGCAAATTATTCATAAAAAGACGCGATACCGATATGAATATTGACTATAAATGTTCATTCAGTAATATTTTTTCCATGTTTTAAAAACATCACTGTCAAGAAAGTGCTTGGTTTCCGATTTTCGAAGATCTGTCTATGACACATAGCTGATTACACCACCTTACGAAGGTCTGTCTTGTTTTCTGAGTTATTAACAGGAATATTTTATCTCCCGCAGGTGATTTCCTTCGTCTCAAGATACTGACAGTATTCAAACCAAGAGTATGTGGATATGCATTTAAAATGCATAATCGCTTGCTTTTCATTTTTAAATTTTTGGACTGAAGAAACCTTGATACGTCGAGAAATGAAAAATAAGTTGGGTTTTTTTCTGTATATATAAATGTTACTGCTTATTTGTAGAGGAGCGTGATTTTTTACCAAAATTTGAAGGTTAATAACTTTTTTGTCAAAAGTTTCTAAAATTATGCAGGGAGGTTTGTGTATTAGGAAAAATGTTTCTAGAAATTTTCAGGAAATCGTGCAACTAGTTGGAAAAACATTAAGGGGATGGAGGCCAAACTCAAAAAGCTCTCAAGTTACGAATTTTTTTTTACTATTACAAATTTTTAGTTTACCAAAACTAAACGTATTTGTTTCGAAATTTAAAAAAAAATCTATTATAATTAATATAAAACATATTTTTAAAATAATCTCATAACGAATGGCGCCATACAAAATTTGAATCTTTGCTAACGTGTTTCTTGAATGTAAATATTTTTCACTAAGAAAGTTAAGCAAATAGTTGCTGGATTTATAATTTTCGTTCCACAGTTAAATAACTATTCAACTCATTCTAATAAAAGTTACTCATTTTACTTTTTAAAAATAATTTCAGTTTGTGTGAAATTGCGTGAAACTAGTGAATGAGAACGTTGGTGGAACAGAGAAAAAAGAGGTAGAAGTGGATGTCGCTCAAAAAGCTGTTGTTTCTTAATCAGAGAACCAATGGTTAATTGATTGATCTCTTATGTTGATAATGAACCTTTCTCAAAGCAAGTTTTCTTATACAAACATATTTTATTCTAGACTTTACATGAGAAAGACATGTAGGGGAGATCGGGGCAACTTCGGCATGCGGGGCAAGTTTGTCAAGCGCTTTTTTTAAAAAACAAATTAAAAGGAGACTTTGGTTATAGGTTAGGCAGTTGAGTTTTATTGCTGGCTTGTTGAGTGTAGTGTTTTTATTGTTCTCCAACAAGCGTAGTTGAATTATCAAGCAAATTTTCATTTTCGTT
>NW_019385187.1:18179-32108 GCF_000671375.1 Centruroides sculpturatus
TGTACTTAATGTTTCGAAATCATGACTAGCGGGGTAAAGATCGGCAACATAAAGCCACATTAAAGCAAAGGATAAAAATCAAACAGATGATAAATGAAAACATGTTTGCATTTGTTATTCATGTATATATGTCTTTGAACTTGCATTTCGTTGTAATAATATTAAATATATTTTTGAATTTGTATTTCTTTGTTTTAATAGTGAATTTCAACGTATACATTGTAAATAACATAAACTTATATACCTGCCTATCTTGCCCCATTACTATTGCCGAACTTGCCGCTGGTATAGGGGCATCTTCGGCAATTTCTCTCTTCTTGTAAAGTTGTAATTATTTTACTTATTTTTATTTCCAAACTGATTTTAACCAGTTCTATAGTAAGGTAACATTCCAATAGACAATATGCAAAGCTTTTTTTTTCAGTTTACAGCAGTATTTATTACACAAAATTTAAGTAAAGCTTAACATGCCGATCTTGCCCCGATCTCCCCTATGTTTCCTGGAAACTTTTACATTTTTCTGCTTAATTGATTAAAAATTTAATAACAACAACATAAGCTATTCAAATTCACAGCAGAAATTACAGAGTAAACGTTTTGATTAAAATAATGTAGTTCCATAAGATTTCCAATTACAGGAATTTTATTTTAAACTTTTTTATATTAAATTGCATCCGAATAAACACAATATCCGATGGCAAATTTTTTAAAATAATACGAATCTAATTTTCGTTTAAGTTATCTCGAAATTTGATTCTAATGTTTGAATTATATTTGGATCGTTTTTGTTTGATTAATGAAAATTGTTGAAAACAATATCATTTGAATTTAAAAACAGCAAAAACACACAAAATTTAAAAAAAATAATACATCACTCGTATTTAAATTTTATTAAGATATTAAATTTCAAAAAGCTATTTTAATACAAGAATCATGTGTCTAAATCAGTATTTTTATAATCGAATCCGGAACCCCATCAGATCAGCAAGCCGAAGGTAAATCACTACAGTTATTTGGACAGCTACCAAGATTTTACTACAAATTTTTAAAAGTAATAAAATGTATACAAACATCGCTAAACCCGATATATAATATAGCTAAACACCAACCAAATGCCGAAAATCTATCGGGCTAGTTTAAGGCTAATTACTAAATGAATTACATAACTAATTTGGTACTAGAGGTAAGCGTTAGGCGCCATCTCTTATTAAGGCGCCATCTCTAATAAGAGATGGCCCCTAACCCCGATAGATTTTCGGCATTTGGTTGGTGTTTAGTAATAAAATGTTTCTGGTAGATACGAGATCAGTAATTAAGCATTACAACAAAATTTATTTTCGTCTAAATAACTAATTAATGCATTTAAAAAATACTTTGTATGATTAAACTGTTTTCTTTTGTACTTAGGCTAAATAATAAACTCGAAACTGTACTCATTAGATTGGAGATTCCAAAGAATTTTACGTTTGTTTTCCAGGTTGCCGATATCACATGAACTAACATTGACTTAGGGAGGTTTGTGTAGGCCTACTGTATTTCAAAAAATGAATAATTATAAATTTATTGCGTAAATTAAATAAAAGACAACGGTCGTGTGTTTAGAAAATAATTAGAGATATTATTTAATAAGAATTACGATATATCATGAAATCGAGCTTTCGTGATATTTGTGAGAAATTCGGATTACCCGTTATTATCATTAGTCATGTATTAATGTTATTCAATTTAATTAAAAGTCAGATTTCCGTAATAGACAAAATAGATGTGGCATTATACAGTGGGTGATCGGTTAACGAACAAATCGAGTAATGAAAACTTTCGCGAAAGATTTTTATGTTCGGACAACGAACACCTCACAGGACAAACACAAGAAGCGACGTAAAATAAAGAATACCAATTGGTCTTCCCTTGTCTTCAGGCGTAAATTCGAAAATTTTCGGAGAGCGGGAGAAGTAGTCGACGTCAACACTCAACCCGGTATATACGGATCGGATAGTATTCCTCTGAACTTTGAAATTCCAGCCTTTAATTTTTCTGATAGAAACAATTCTTTTATACAAGAATTCACGAGACTGTCGGGCGGGCACTCGTTAAGTTTTGGATCAGCTTTCATTTTCGAAAAGTCAGTGTATAATAGCAAACGTAGAGAGTGGGCAGATGATGTCTGATGTTGCTGGGTAGTATGGCTTCAACAGGTTTACAGTAGGCCGCAGTTTAATCTTATCTAAGATACAGTATAATCAATAAAACTCGAGCAGCTAAAAGAGCAACAAAAATCACATCTGAGAAATAAAGAACATTGAAGAGCTCATAGTCGAACCTAAAACGGATCTGACGACAGAAGAACGCCAAGAACTCTTGAATGAAGAACACCAAGAAACTTGGCGAGATACGTTTTCTTCTGAAAAGAGGATTAATGCCAATATCTGCTATTAAACATATTTTGAAGTGGGAGGATGTCAGAACAACGGTCTGACATTCTCCCACTTCCAAACCATCCAAATGGCATCCAAACCAGGTTAAGTTTAATAGGCTTAGGGATCTCTACAATTACAATGCTATTAATTACTTCTGAAAAATCCTAAAGAAGAGAGAAAAGCAATCGACATTAGACAGATTTTTTAACCCCACAAATGGAAAAATGGAAAAAACATGACTAATAAAAATGCAAGGCTGTGTATATACAGGGTGGTCCAACGAAAACGAAACGGCAGAGTTATCGTATTCGTTCAAGCAAATCGCACGAACAGGTCGATTTTATACTCAAGGGGGATATCTTCAGCAATAAAGTTTTTGGCTATTCTGAATACAATAGACAACAAAAAATTTTATAAACTCATTCATTTTTTTATTAACTAAAAAAACATTTATTTCGGAAAAAAAGTAACACAAACTATTAACAAACATAAAAAAACCTTTTAAACTGGACCGCATATGCAAGGAATGAATAGATCATAAAATTAAGGCTGATAATGTGTTATCTATTTCCAGATGTTCTTTTTTGTAGTGTTCACATTAAGTTTGACCACTTAATGATTGAATCAGGATTTAAGATTATCGTTTGTTTATTATGAATTTTGTACAACATAATCGTTATGGTTGGCAATTGCTGAAAGGGTAGAAATAGTGATTCTTCATTTCAGAAATCGCGAGGATGCTTATCTTACTGCAAATTTATTTAATCAACTCTATCCAACAAATATTGTTATGAAAAATACGTTCTGGAGTTGGTTCAAAAGTTTCAGTTAACGGGTTCTGTGGCTAACAAAAGACACGACCCAGGACGTGAACGTCCAGTAAGAAATGAATCGACAGAGATGTGGTGTTCAATTCGAACATTTATTGAATACTTGATAACTTTTTCTTATGTTTGTTACTTTATTTGAAATAAATGTTTGTTTAGTTAATAAAAAATGAATGATTTTTTAAAATTTTTTGTTGTCTTGTATTCAGCATCGCAAAAACTTTATTGCTGAAGATATCCCCCTTGAGAATAAAATCGACCTGTTCGAGCGATTTGCTTGGACGAACACGATAACTCTGCCGTTTCGTTTTCGTTGGACCACCCTGTATGTATTTTTATTAGCGAGGTTGAGACCGAAGTTTTAAGCGCGAAAACGTGTACATCGGACGTTCAGCGCCGCTTTCCTGTAAGCCTAGAAGTTTGACAATGGTGTTTGGAATGTCGAGCATGATTCCACTGACTATCCAAACACCATTGTCAAACTTCTAGGCTTACAGAAAAGTGGCGCTGAACGTTTGACGTACACATTTTCGTGTTTAAAACTTTGGTCTCAACCTCGCTAATATTACATATAAATAATCGTAGTAAAAAAGTATATATTTTTTATTATTCGGAGTCTCCAGAACGAATTAATCAAATTCCCATAAAAACCTATGATAAATCGATAATCGGTTAACGAACAATTCGGATAGCGAACAAAGTCTTGGAACGGATTATGTTCGTTAACCGATCACCCACTGCAGTGCCAGGGCAGTAATCAGCGGACCGAGTTTGAATCGCTGTCATCTGTGGAGTTTTGTACGGGTAAAGCACAACTCTATGGCGCAATGTCTGCAAAATGACTTTAAGTGTGCCAAGAATGACCTATATATACGTAATCAGCGCAAAAACTACTGTGCAAAAGTAAATTTCTCTGTTTTTGGCCAAAGTATATAGTCTAAATTCCAACTTAGATATTTACTAAGTACAAGCGCTTCGACATGCTTAAAGCAGTATCAGAGCGCTACCCTGTTACGCCATGGCACGATCACAGCGCTGCCTCAGAATGTTCCTATATTTGATCAAATTTTGAAATGTTCTCCAGAATTTGCAGAAACCGAATTTCCAGGTATATGGGCTCACTGGGTTCGTCAGAATTTACTCATATTGTACGTTTCGACAGTTGGATTTTTGAACCTTTCGTTGCCAAGATACAACAGCCTTATTGCAATATTTAATTAATTAAGGTATTGCAAAAGAATAGTGATGCTAACTGTTGCATGACTTAATAGTTCTCGCGGTATTTGCAAGTGAAGCAAGACCCTATTGCTTTTTTGTTGCTAATTGCAAAGAGATTGCCGTAACAGTTCAAGTTTCAGGATATCACTAAATGTAGGTCTGCACCTATGTAGATTTCTTCAACCAGACAGAGTCATTTTACATTCTTAATCTTTTATTCTTTTAAAATTTTCAAAGTTTTAAAGTAATATTATTGCCGCTAACACAGATAAAACTAAATACTGTAGACCCCCTATGACACTGTTGATAATTCCGTGTTATATAAATTCCATGTTGTACGAGTCACTTATATTTTACAAATACGTGTGCCGGGTTGTGAACGGCTCACATCCATATGAAATGGATATTAGTGCATATACTAAAGTACAGGTACTTTAACCCAATGTCTTATGATTCTATTACCAAAATAGTCTTATTTTAATATTGAATAACACAGTTAAAAAGCGGCACGATTCTGTTGAAAAATTCACCCATTAAAAAAAAGTTGTTTCAGGTCCCTAGGACTTATATGCTCTGAAGCTTAAACTTCATTAATTTCTTAGTAGATCCGCCACTGGATACATTTCAATAATCTGAAAATGATTTTGAAATATTGTAATTTTCTTATAAATAGCATTGTCTATAACTTTAAAAATCTCAAGTATTCAATGCGCTGTTTATTTAAAAATGCTTACTATTACAGATCGACTATTATTTTTATACTTTGGTAATTGAATGCAATTATTATTTGAGGGCGACTATTAAAGAAATAAATCCTTTAACTTTATTATTACTTGAACACTCAGCACATTTACAGTTTATTCTAGTATAGTGTAAGAAGGGTCGGATCTAAGTTTTTCGGAGCCTAAAGCTTATTGAAGTCCAATGGGACCCCATCTGTTGTTAGATTCAGAGTCCTTAAACTGGTTTAAAATTCATTTTTATTAACATCAAAATCAGAGTTGAAATATGTTTATTTATGAAATGGTGTTAAATGACAAACTTCACGTCGTATATAAGAAATAAAAATATATTATTAACAAAAATGTATAAATAAACAAAATTTTTAAACAAAATAAAATAAATTAACATTATTAATATTAACTATTTTTTACTGAACGATAGGTGAAAAAGTATTAAAAATTTATGATAATAATTCAATTTTTGTGGGCCCATGACACTTGGTGACCCCTATTAGTCCCTATGTAGATACGCCGCAGATTGTAAGAGTAACAACACTAAATAGAATGTGCAATTTTTCTCTAAAATAAGCCTATCTTCCTCCGTAAACAGCGTGCTTTCTGTTAGAGGGAGCTGTATATAATTTCGTTTATTATGCGGTTGCGCTGTTAATTAGAACAAATGCGGTGTATATAAAACGCAAACACCCAAAACATTTTATTTTATATTTTATCTTCTCTTGAGCTTCTGAATTCATTTGCTATAGCCAATAATTTTCCTACGCATAAAATGAAAATCGGTGCTTTGTTGGTCATTTTATTTATAATATGTTTGATACAGTGTTCAGAGTAAGTATTTATATATGCAAGATAGTTTATATTATAAAGAAGTTTGTTTTAATTCAATGAATTTTTAATTTCAAAGCGGAAGAAGAAGACCGGGCAAAGGTAATTTTAATATTACACTTATTTCATAGATTTATATAGTTTTCGTTGAATGCTTAATATCGTCTATAAATTCTATTGCATTAACAACTTTATTTACAACTAGATAGTCCCCCATAAAGCATGACGTGGTACTGTTGTAGTTAATAGTCCGGCCTTTTGTCCCAGTCAGGCATTTTTCCCATCCCTTTCCCTAGTTAATACATTATGTTCTCATCGAACTCTTTTCACTTTTCATATTGACCCGACAGGGACAACATAATGGATCGTGACGGCATTTATGCTTCCACCATTTTTGGTACAGTTTTCGATACGAAACTGCTGAAAAATTCTATAGCGATGAAAAAGATTTTCTTACTATTTTTTCTGTGTAATAGAGATCTTGATATCCTTTAGGTTTTTTAAATGAGATAAGGCAAATTCTAGATTAAAAAAACCCAGCAGTGAGTTACATAACTTTCCCGGCAGTTAAACGTTTATAGTATACGAGCTGTTAACCGCGACTTCGTCCGCGGAGGTTTTGCAAGCAAACCCCATTTACACTCAATATTTCTGTAACCATAGTAATTGTTATATAACACCTACCGGTGAAGAGAATTGCCGCGAATAACGATCGTTCAATTTGATCAATTTTCTGGAACTTTTACAATGGTTCTATAATCAAACCAATATGCAATAACAAATTCGAATTTTAAACGGTTCGAACATTTTTCAGATCGAAATAGATAAAAATATTTATAACAATGTCTGAAATGTTATCAATTTAATACACCTAAGTACTCAATGAAGACTAAATGTAGTTGAAAACAAAAAATCGCATCTAAAATAGTATAATAGAAGCCGTTCTTCCGGTAAAGCCTTAATGCTATCCCTCTCCCCAGCGGGGGAATTTCAAAAAATCCCTTCTTAGTGTGCATTTTTATGACGTACCCTAACTGTGTACCAAATTTTCCCTCTTTAGGTTCAACTGTTTACTCTGGGCAATGATGAATCAGTGAGTCAGTCAGGACAAGCAATTTTATATATATGGATTTTTAATTATAATGAATTTAAGTGTGTATGACGCTATCTGTTATGAGATATTGTAAAAACTTTTTATTGAGGCGGAGCGTTTACGAAGCCTATGGCGCTTACAGAATTGTGAATCTCAAAAACTGTTCGATCGATTTTGATTAAACTTTGTTATTTTCCATTAATTGCGACGAGGAATCGAAAAATGCAATAAAAGATGGAGATCTATAACTTCGTTTTCGAGATATAAGGTCGTTACACGAGCACGCGCGTCAGCGATATTATGCGATGTTTCACAATCGCTAGCGCGATCGTCAAACATCGCACCATATCCATATAAGTTCTATAACTTCGCTATAGAGACGACTTCGTTCTCAAAATTTAATGGGCCGATTTTGATTAAACTTTGCCATTTTTCGTTATTTGAGATGAAAAATCCAATAATATAATGAAGGTCCACTTAAATTTAAAAATTATGGTTTGAGGGTTTTCGAGTGGAGTTAAATTCACAATACCCGTTCTCTATGATGCGACTGAGCATGCTAATGAAAGTTATAGCTAAGGGTCATAAATAATAACAGCATTGCGTAAGCCTAACGGAAAATGCCCGAAAAATGAACAAAAACCCAAAACAAGGCAATTGATGAGGATTGCTTTGTCCTTACATCACTCTCCGTGTCGGCGAGTGCAAGAATCGTTTCTCTGTATTGGCCAGTGCAAGGATCGTGCTTCCCGTAGCTGACAGGTAGGCTATAAGAATCGCCTCTTCTCTGCTTAACAAGTGCAGGAATTACTTCTTTCTTTCGTGCTTCGTTTCAATTCTATTGCGATAAGATAAAGTTGCGCGTTGTCTTAGTATTTTTAATTATTATAAAATGGCAAAACGCTTAATTTTGAAGGAATTTTTTATATATTTTTATTTAGTTTGATAAAAATTGTAAACAGTAGTAACGAATAACATCTTCATTAAGTCCGATTTTTGTCGAGATATAACTCGTGACACTCCTTTATATCATCATCCCTTTACGTTTAACCAGCAATATTAATTAGCATCAATGCCCCTTGCACACTTGCTGTCATGCCAAATTTTGTTTCCTAATCATTACCCCATTCTAAGAAATAGACGCCAACACGCACAAGATTTCCAAAAAACACGGAGGTAAAATTTGACACGATTTTAGCGCTTTCCTTAGTTATGTATGTAAACAACAGAAAAAGTAAAAATAGCATTTGAAAAATATCCTTCTTGGATAGGATAATTTCATGGATATTTTTCAATATGATATGGTTCGGCTAAAAACCTTGAGATTTTTAATGAGGTTTAACTCGACATCCGCGTAACTTAAAAACTTTCGGGTTGGAAAATCAGATAGAGCATCAAAAACTACTTGTAGTAAATACTTGACTAGAATTCCGGATAAATGTTTTTTGTTATAATCGTGTTCCTCGTCGAACAAAAATTTTCATCGAGACTGGCTAAGTAGAAATTGCGAAAAAGTGAGATCGAAAGTTTTTCAGGAAGCGAGATATATGGATGAAACATATACGAATTGTGGCTGCACTGCCCATTATAAATAAACCTAATCGAACGTTTTCTGTATCGTTTTTATGTTATTATTTATATTTGCCTTCTTTTCCATCGTCAAATTCAAAGTAAAAACAAACTTTCTTCCAGAACATTGTGCTGCAGCTATATCTACAGAGCTATATTATCTAACTGGAGCTGCTGCAACAGAGCGCCGCAGTTGCAGTTAGATTAGGAAATCCTCGTTAGTTCGAAATTCAGGGGACGAAATATTCGCGACTTCGAATTATCCGAGATTTACATATTTCTGTACAATATGTCAAATGCCATGTAAATGAAGTAATTTATTAAGCAAACAGAATACGGTTACTTATACAGAACGCTGTTTTCGTTAGTTAATAATAATATAAATAAACTGCAGATAAACAGGACATGTCCGGTGAGAACCTCACAGGTGGCAGATAGGTTTTATAAAAAGTAAAGCTGAATTATTCGAAATGTTGCCCAAATTATTTTTAAAGTGGCCCAAAATGTAGTAGGTCGCTCAAGGGTAGAATCTAGAGCCTAGAGTCCTACCAATATCTCAATCTGCTACTTGTGGCCCGATCTCGAAATCTAGTAACCCAGCCATATTTTATGAAATAAGAGAATAAAGGGGTTGTCCAGGTTTCACCCGAAAATCTGTTGCTATAAAAGCAGAGAGACACTAACGGAGTGGTTGAGAGTGAACGTCTAAAATTATCGTCCGAATTCGACTGTGGTTTTTCGGTCACCGTTCGATTAATCTTGGTTTATTTGATATCGTTCGACTCAGGACAACACTAGCTACCTGTGAGTACCATTAATTTTAAAACTTGGCTTCAATTTTTGGTGTTATTTCCGTCCGATCATTTTGGCCTTTGCCGTCCCCCACTGGGGCCCCCTTATGATCTTCACTGGATTTAAAGACTGTTTAGTGAAGCACAGCCTTTCTGTATCATAACCCGTAAGTTTCATTTATATCTGTCTAGTATTAACTGGAAATTACNAGCCATAAACAGACATTGGATATTATATAAAAATTGTAAATTGTTTCGCTTATGCTAAAAACGAATAATTATCTTTGGTATAGGCCTACTTCAGTTTTTGAATTATTGTAGAATTAATAGTTTATTCTATAATCTCATTGTATTTTTATCTAGTTTTGTATTGCTTATAGAGTATCTGTTTTATATATTGAGAATTTTGCAGATATAAAGTCTTATATTACATTATCTAGCTTTGGCAGTAAAAACTGGCGGACCTCCTCCTCTTCCACCTCGTACACCCAACCTCTCTCCTCCACCTCGTCCACCTAAAAACACTCGTCCACCCAAATTCGCTCACCCAGTAAGTCCGCATCCATAAAGAAAAGATTTTGTGCAGCACGAGATAAATATTGTTATTAATGATCCACGCCTTTATGATCCTAATGTAGAGATATTTCTGGAAGATGATGAAATAAAAGAAAAAAGTTCCGAAGTTCAGTTTACTACTGACGATAACAATGAATCAGGTGAGAAAATGTTTAATATTAGAATACAGTAAAGAAAGGCCAATTCACTCAAATGATTAAAATGTACAACTGAGTGAATTGGCATAATGTTTTATGACACAAATGAGTAAGATCGAATCAGAAATTTAATAGTTAATATGAGAATCTGGAGACGGAATAATTTTATTTTAGTAAGAAAAATTTTCAAACTTAAATTAATATTAAAAACGACGCATTTTTATAAATTTTGTGAGAAAAGCGAAATCAAACTCTCTTTCTCGAATGACGATTTTTCGTGGCGAGATGTTATCGGACATCTCTGTAAGGTCGCCGACTGAAAGGGGAATACAATTACTCCCGCGTCAGAATGAGCCTAAGGAAAACCGCGTATGTGGGCGGTGGCGAAGGAGGCAAATGAACAACAAGTGTTTTACAAGAAAAACCCGTTTATTTGTTCGAATTCATGCTTAAATCGATATTGAACAATTCCAAAATCTCGGTGTTCCTACGAAACGGTGAGAGTTCGGGTGATCAGTCGTAGCCCGGGCAGACGAGAAGAATAGCTGGACAACGCAGAAGTTCGGTGTTAAGCTGCGGCGTCCTAGGTGATCGGTGGTAGCACAACACAATAGGTAAAGCACAACAGTAGGCTTAATCCAGAGGAGACTCTTCTTCGACCTTGAAGTTCCGATTTTTATAGTTTTTCCCCCACTATTCGCATTTCGGATTGGTCCCTCGTCCCATTCCTCGCTTCCCGATTGGTCTCTCATTTGTCTCCAGGTGCAAGACGAAACCTTTTCGGGTCGCGGGTAAGGTCCGATTCGAGGTGTCCATCCTCGAATGGACACCTCGAATCGGAGGTGTCCATCCTGTCGACTCTGCTCGGTGACTGTTTATAAAACAATAACACCTGCACTCATAACTCAGGCCGTTGTTTACCATTTTTTGACGTCTAAGAATTTAACGATCATTTTCATCTTTCATCTATCAAAAATTCCCCTTTTTTGTTCGAAAAGTTTATTTCGGCCAACATTTTATAGACACGCGAGTTAATGATCTACCTATTTATGAGCGCTCGTGTTAGAGTTTGTCTTCCGCTAAGACCTTGATAGATAATTTGACACATACTCGAACTGTCCGAGTCTCGTTGTTTACATCTTGTGTCGCGCAAGAATTTCACGATTTACTCGAGTTCGAACCTCGTCTGGGAACCCACATCTCCGACCAAAATCTGTCCGTATGCGTCAGGACGAATATCCCACTAGATGATACAAATCTTAAACCCCGATTGGAGGAGAATTTAGAATAAAAAGGGGATGATTCGCAATATCGGCGCGGACATTTCCCGAGAAGAGGGATTCCACCATAACTGCTGGTGACCCCCAGACTCCCGTCCCGCCATTCTCTTGACCAACTCATCTCACTGCTGTGAAGATCCACGATCGTCTTTCCGACTTTCGTATAACCCGGATCTGGAGACATTGCATAGAGGTATTCTATTTAGATTTGTTGTAAACTCTCTCTCGGTATTTAGAGATGTATTGCACATAGGTGACGTTCGATTTAGCAATAGATTATTTCTTCATGTAGCTAATTCTTATATACATAAAACTCTTGTTATTTGTTAACCTGTCCTATTCATTTGATTTTTATACGGACACCCCACTTACCACGGCTCTCTCCGCTAAAACGCTAAGGCTCTCCTATTTGAAGCCATCCACCGACGAAGAGAGCAAATCCTATCGATCCGACGACTTGAGGGTTAGACCCTCACCCGTATTCTCACTGTTAATAATAATTTATAGAATTTTCAAATGGAATGTTTAAATTAATATCGATTTAAACATAGAGTTGAATTTAATACCGAAACTAATCTCTAAGAGCTGGACACACGAACATTTTTTTAACATTAGGTATACTTATACTTTTTAATATAAGATATATTTAACATAAGGTACTGTATATTTATACTTTTTAATATAAAGTATAACGATGTTATAGGCTACCTTATATTAAAAAGTAAGATGTAAATATGTAAGGTAGCGAAGATCAACTTGATACACTTAAAACAACAATAAGTGCGGGTGTAGGTGCAGTTGTGCGAGCGCCAACATTCTGCTTTGATTTCTCTTCTCCGCCGCTATTACTTTCGCTACTACTTTTAACTGGTTGCTTCCTCTTCTGTCTCCCTAAAAGAAAATAAATAACTACTACTACACTTAACAAAAAATTAAAAGAACTAATAATTTAAGCTTTTGAACGGACTCTCTACACTAGAAACTTCAACCTTAAAAAATCCTTTTATATTTTGTACAGATTCGTTTTATTATTTGCAACTAGCTACTTCTGCTAGTTGCAAAATCAACCATTTCAAAACCATCTAATTAGGCAAAACTGCTGCAAAAGTAGGTAATTATAATTTTCAATCGTTATTTGAAATTATTGGAGTGTAGTATACTTGTTATTATTTCCTTAATAGTATTGTATGAATTTTCTTAGAATTTCAATAATGCAGACAACATCAAAATCACTATTATATATAGGGGAGACCGGGGCAAGACCGGCATGTTAAGCTTTACTTAAATTTTGTGTAATAAATACTGCTGTAAACTGAAAAAAAAAAGCTTTGCTTATTGTCTATTAGAATGTTATCTTACTATAGAACTGGTTAAAATCAGTTTGGAAATAAAAATAATTAAAATAATTACAACTTTACAAAAAGAGAGAAATGAACTTGCCCCTGGTATAGGGTAATAATATTAAATAGGTGTTGGACTTGTATTTCTTTGTTTTAATAGTGAATTCCAACTTATACATTGTTAATAACATAAACTTATATACCTGCCTATCTTGCCCCGTTACTGTTGCCGAACTTGCCCTGGTATAGGGGCAACAGTAATGGGGCAAGATATGCAGGTATATAAATTTATGTTATTAACAATGTATAAGTTGGAATTCTCTATTAAAACAAAGAAATACAAATCCAACACCTATTTAATATTATTACAACGAAATGCAAGTTCAAAGACATATATAAATAAATAAAAATGCAAACACAAATTAGTTACAAAAAAAATCAAACAGATAATAAATGAAAACATCCTAAACCAATATAAAAGCAATATAAAAGCATATTATTTATTCTCTTATTCTCTATACATATCACAAATAAATTGAACATACTCATTTTCTACATCCGTACAGTCCATATGAGCTCAGAGTTTACATTTACAGCATAACCTCCTGAATAATGCCATATTTTTCATTGCAATATATACAATAAGTATTTTTACCATCATTTTCCGGTTCTATAGGACTTTCCTGCCTCTTTCTTTTAGTTTACTTCGAATCCGCATTCCCTAAACCGATTCTCTTTATGTTGCCGATCTTGCCCCACTAGTCATGATTTCGAAACATTAAGTACAACTCTGAGAACAGGGTACCAAGCCATGATCTGGCCACGTGAATAAGTTAAAGTTTTATCCTTCTAACAGGAAAAGTAACTTTCGTTATCATGGAATTATAACAAAACATGCTAATTCTATATAAATGGAAGCAAAATATTATATGGAATTGAACGAAAATGAAAATTTGCTTATTAATTCAACTACGCTTGTTGGAGAACAATAAAAACACTACACTCAACAAGCCACCAATAAAACTCAACTGCCTAACCTATAACCAAAGTCTCCTTTTAATTTGTTTTTTAAAAAAAGCGCTTGACAAACTTGCCCCGCATGCCGAAGTTGCCCCG